>NC_051210.1:83466577-83600880 GCF_015220075.1 Falco rusticolus | reverse complement strand
TTAAGAAGAAGAAGAATGCTAGTTACCTCCCATCCTTCCAGCTATGTTTACTTGTGAAGCATTCAATCCTCCTCCCCTCCAAGTCCTATTAAAGAGAGTACTGTGGGGGCAGAAAAAGACCCACGCTATGGTATTTGAATTGGCCTGAGACACCGTAGTGCATACTTGGAGGAGCTACATATTTAGTTACAAAGAAGAGAGGTTACTTCTGAGTTTGTATCTTGCTTGCAGTGGCAAACTGAGCATATCCTGCAGAGGACATTCTGGAGACACAGCCACCTACAATCACTCACATGTATTTAAATCTGGAAGCTAATGTCCTATCTTCGTAATTAAAAAAAAAAAAAAAAAAAAAAAAGGAGAGAGAGAAAAAAAAAAGATGGGGGGGACATGAATCTTCTTGATTTCTGATGTTGGAGGAAAACTAGCCTCATAAAATGGAAGAGGCTCTAAACAAATACTCTGCAAAGAGGTTGCATTGGATCTGATCTAAGTGAATTGTATCTGAAACAGTTCAGTCATGCCTGTTGGATATTTGTAGCTTTTCTTTAAAATACTTTTTGTCATAATCAGTGAGTGTCTACCTTGTCAATATATTTAATAATTCAAAACCATACACATTAGCTGTCTGAAAGACTGAAATGCTTGGGGGCCAGTTCCAGCCAAATGTCACTTGGAGGAGACCTTTGTGCTTGCCATTGCCAAATTTAGCAGTAACAGAAATAATGTTTCAGATTATTCAGTGGATAGGAGGTATCTGTGAACAAAGTGTATCTGTTAAACCAATGAACTTAAGTCTGACTCGGAATTAAGTAGGAGTGCAAAGCTTGTCTAAAGTGTTCAGTAAGGGATGCCGGAAAAAAAAAGTATTTGGGACCATGTGAGGTACAATTTGGCTTCTACCCATTAGATTTGTACTCATGCCACTCCCAAATTCATATGATTTTTGTCATAGGCAAATGCAGCTTCCATTGACTGAATTCCCAAGAAACATTAAATAGGCACAAATAGTTGTCAGCCTGTGTATCTTGTGAATACCAGGTCACGCAAATTTTAATCTTTCACCACTTACACTTATTTTTTGGCTCCTGCAGAAAGAATATGTGATTTAATTTATTATTTCTCATACACACCCACCCCACCCCCCGGCTTCATGATTTAAACCATTACTGAATTCTGGAATTGCTTTGATTTTTTACTTACCTAGTAAGTAAAAGGATTCGAGCACACACTTTGGGATCCCAGGAACGTTGCGAATAAACTGCTTGACATTTTTTGACAAGGTCAGCAAATATCTTGACCGTACTGTTGTAATGAGGAAATCACTTAACAGATGAACAACTACGTCACATAAACATATATAATAGAACTGTGTAATGAAAGTTTATGCTGTTAATTGCTTGAATCTCTCTTAAATGCACAGAATCATGGAGCACTAAAAGCTGTCATATAAACAGTTTTGTTTTGAGACTGAAATTATTCCCCCCCCCTTTTTTTTTCCTCCTTCTGCTATGATAAACAAAGTCATTTTGTAAGCTTTACAGATAAAACATTTACTTCTAATGGTAAACTACATCTTTTATCTGGAAATTTGTGTCTTTACAAGGCCCAAGAAAAGAGTAGAACCTTGGTGGCCCCAGGCCTGTGGTTTTCAGTGTTTGATATCATGATGTTATTTATATCAGTTGCCATAAGCCAAGATAACAGATCTGCAATTGTTTAATAAGGAACAGGGTATGTGTTTGTAATGGTTTAAAGATCTTTTACCAAAATTTTCTGAGACAAACAATGCCAGGATGGTTGACATAATCAAATTAGAACTGAAAAGGGATAGGAATTAAATTTCAAGAAGTGGAAATTATTTTTTTTTTTGTTTTGCTCCTGAATCAGAGGCAGCCTATTGTTTTGAAGCTTATGAAATGCAACCCATGTGAATGTCAGGTGCCTATATCTCCTAGGGCTTCTCAGAGCTGGCAGAGGAGAGATTGCCCCAAGGCGTTTCAGGTCAGCACTGTGACTCATTTTCTGGCGATGCCTATTCTCTGCCAAAGGACTTAGCGATTTGCCGAAGCATAGCTTGCTGCGTTCTGGCTGTTAAAGGCTAGGTGAGACAGATCCCCCCAGCCAGATCACACTGTCATTGCTCAGACAAATTTCTAGTACAAGTAAGCTCACCATGTGGTCATCAGAGAGAAGAGCCGGCATAGCCTGGGAATGTTTTACATGTCCTGCTGAAGATGTAGGCATATGAAATTTATACACATGTAATAGTATGTACCATCTGCCAGTGTCTGTAGATAGTCCATAGAGTTCCTCTTGCACCTCGGAAGACAGGAGGAATAACAACAGTTAAAACTAGTCCCTTGAATAATTTAATTTGGTGTTACTTATTCTGTCCTATTAACCGCTAAGTAGAAGTCACTACCAGATTTCCTCGTCTGCCTTCACGCAGCTGATGCTGCCTGTCAGTCTGAGGCGATGAGATGTTGAGGGGCCTCCACTTTTTTTTGTCGTCTGGGAGGTATCGTGCGCCTCGTGGGATCTAGTCCAAATGCCGAAATCTGCCTCTTACCATTTGTGCTGTTCAAAGGTCTTCAAACCTGTGACTTTGGGGTTTGTGCTTGGGCACAAATCTGTGGTCTTGTAACACTAGCCTGCAAAATTTGCTTCCTTAACCTGTTTGCAGTGAAAGCTTTCTGCCTGGTGCTTTTTGGCAATGTGGAGAGGTGGAGATGACCAAATTCTTATATAATTTTTCTAATGTTTTCAAAGGCTGTTGGGTAATTTCTTTTCTTAACAAAGTTACAGAAATAGGAAAAGTATTGAGGAAGGTTGGCATATTTACTCTTTCTACCAAGGTAAATAGTAGTGCAGCTGATCTGCATACCAAACAACCAGGTGCATTTAACAATGGGTTTATCTTGGTGGATTTCAGAGCAGTAAGAAAGTACTTCGCATGAAGGTACAGTAACAGCATTGTTCGCGTAAGAGCTATTGTGACAGTCACCATTTAACGATGTCTTTCAAGACTACTATTGGTAGTAATGACAATACATAGCTGCAATCTATTGTTGTCTGTGCTGGGTATTGATCTATTTTGGAAACAACACTTCACATACGCTGCTGTATTTGCGGAGTCCTCTTGTGGAATTTGTCTAATCCTCGAAGGCTTGATTTGTTGAATATAATGATTTTCTTTTCACCTGGTGAAAAGGCTTCTGAGATTAAGATGATATATCTGGCACTTGGTGGTGCCTTCTGCTCCGCTGTCTCAGCAGGGTACTGGGGAGAGGTGCCCGGGCGCTGCACTTGCATGTTCCATAGCTGCTCAGTCCTTGCTGAAAACTATCTCGCGTTTTCAGCTGGCTTCAGTGGGGCTGGCGTCTGGGATTCATTTCCTTTGCTCAGGAAATCCACGTTGGCGTGTCAGTCTGTACTGCAGAAGTGGACACCGATGGCCCTGGCATGGATGCCAGTGTTGGGTGCAGGAGGCAGGGACAGAGAAGCTGAGGCTCCTGTGCTCTCTGGCTGCTGGAAGAGGCAAAGGTGCTCTTGCTTCGGGCTCTGTGAGCAATGGCAGGCTGTCATCCCTTGCTTGTGAGCTGGCACGCCGTGGCAGCCATCCCAGCAGCTCCGTCCCTTCCTGCCCTTTGACATGCTTCCTATTGCCAGTGCCACCCTTGGGCTGCTGCGTTGTCATGGGGGGTGTGGGTGTATGGCACCCTGCTTCATTGTGGGTGTGTATGGCGAGCTGCAGAAGGTGTCTCAGGCCTGATGCAGGAGGGATTCTTCCTTGGTTGGCGCTTCATTTACGCGAGTGCAGAACTAGAGAGGCTTCAAACGGGAGATTTTACCTTCGGATTCTTACCATTTAAGCAGATGCTTTCAGCCCCTTGAGCTGTTTCTGTGGGTTCCAGCAAAGTTTATTTAAAAAAAACAACACCACAGAACAAAACAAAACAGAACTAAACCCCTATTGCATATTATATTCACTATGTGATCAGTACCTCCACCAGGATAATATTAGGGGTTGAAAAATATAAAAAAATGAAAATCACAGAGTTAATTCTTAGGCATGTCTGTACTCCCTAAGAAAACAGGGATTCGGTTCTTTTTGCTTTGTAGTATATAAAAATTAGACTGTCCCCTGGTGCTGTTTTTCTTGAATAAAAGCCTGTCTTGTTTCTGAAGGTTTGGGATTATCAGGTTCACACGGTACGATGCACTTTTTCCTCTGACTGTACATTTAAATACGATCAACCTATTTGATAAGTAACTGGTACAAAGGTTTTTTTTATATTAAAAACAGCTAAGTATGACTCCTGATCGAATATCAAGACTGTAATTGAATCTCAGGGGTTCTGGTACTGTTCATAAAGCGTTTGAGTTGTTTTGTGCCTCGTGACGTCAGCCAAAAGCTTGATTGAATTATGTCCTTGTATTGGAGCACCTGCCAGTGCCACTAGACTTAAGGGTCTGTCAGCATTTCCATTACAAACCTTTCTGGTACGTTTGTGACTTGGCTGTGAGCATTCAAACTGGGGTGAAGGCTGGCATGTAGACTTCCAGCTTGGAAGCAAGTTGTTTCAGAAATACAACAAACCCAGATAAATTCCCCCAACTAATACGGTGTGCAGTGCTCCTTTCCTGTGACTCTTTTCTTGCCTAATTCTTTATGAAGATCTGATGCTGTTCCTTTGGCGCAGTTCCTATTTGAAATTAGTGTGAGATCTGACAAGAGGAGAGGCTGAAATAGCAGTGTCCGGTGAAACTACACAAAAGAGTTTCTTCAGTATTTTAGAAACAAAGCCATGCAGGGATGAGGCTGTGGCATCACCTCTCTGTCATTCCAGTACCACAAGGCTGTTTGGGTGGACTGTCATATGGTAACATGATGCAGGAGTGCCTGTGAGCATGGTGCATCTTTGCTGGCAGTTTTGCAGAGTATAGCATAGGTTTCTATATTTTCCTTATCTTTGAGGGGATTCTTATTAAAGGGAGAAGTGACAGCAGTGAAGTTTGTGTGTACAGTTATAATAAAGAAATAGCTATTAAATTATTTTTAGCTCCTTATAGATCTGTGTACTTAATTACAGGGACTACACATAGCAGCTGATCCTGAAATGCAGAGTAAGTATTTAGTGCCATGCTGCTCAAGGTGCGTTGCATCAGGAATAAATGCTCCTTATCCTTCAGTGACTGTGTCCATTAGGCCTTGTAAGTGTTCAGATGCTGCAGATATTTTGAGAGAAGGCCAGGGATGAGACTACTGCATTTGTGATAAGGCAGATTCACCATCAGACCTCCTGAAAGGAATGAAAGTGGCCTAATAGCTTGATTAAGTTTTGCAGCTGTGAGACCATCATAGTGAGTCCTGGGTTCACCCCAAAGCTCACCCTGCTGTGTCTGCAGGAGGATCCACCTCTTTGCCCCCACCGCTTCTCCAGGATTAACTGTTTCGCTTGGGCTGTGCACAGGGGAGATGATTTGGGCTCTCAAGACTTAACAATACTGCAAAGCCTCCTTCACACGGCATTTCATATAGCATAAATCACATCTCCCTGAAATGTAGATAAACATTCTGGCGTAGCCTTTCTGAAATCTGCTCCTTTGCAATGAATATTGTGTAGTCAGCCTGAGGGTGGGAATGTCCTCTCCATGAGAAGTGGTACCAAATTCTGTGTTGTGACTGCACCCAACTCTGAAGTGTTATTTTATTTTTCAGAGCTAGGGTACTTCTTTCTGTAGTGTCTGAATGTGTGCGGTGGAGGCTAGTACGAGAAATGGAAGCAAAGATTTGGAAAATACTTTTTCCTGATCTCATAAATATAAATAAATTATGTGTTCTGTCGTTCCTGATGTGACTGTAACCTGCCAGGCACGCTTTCGTTTTGCTCCTATACCACTGATGCAGCTTTTCTAGTCGGACCTTACGGATTGATCTTCCTGTGCTGTGACTAACTGGTGTCAGCTACTAGTTGCTGTCTGTTGCCAGAGCAGTTGGTTTGGGCTTGCCTTAAACTCATATTGTTCGGAACCACTTGTGTTCTTTGTGCTAATCTGGACTCTCCTAAGCCAACTTTATTTAACAGTATTTTGTCCATTACAGTCCTTCAGGAAAAAATTGTGTGTTGAGTCCTGATTAGACACTAGATAATGCTTTATTCTGCAGGATCAGAGTTGTTAGCAAATGCATTGCTTGACTTTTGTTTTCTGTGTCTAATCACTTTGTTGATTTTATGCTCTTTGGAAAGATTTACTTACTTAGGAAATACTGTGTCTTGTTGTATAAACGGAGGAAAATTCATGTTCCTAAAATTGGATATTTTGTAACCACCACAAATTAGAGCATTTAATTTATGAACTAGCTTATTAACTAATGGACATTATCTTTTTCCTCTCTCCTAATTTTCTCATTTATATTCCATATTTTTTTCTTTTATCTCTGTCTTTTAAAACTGAAGCGGTTAATTGGCACTAGTGGCAACGTACGGGTGAGAGTGCTTCAGGTTCGTGCTCATGTCAAGATTTGATTAAGCGGCTTGGTCAGTGTGAAATACTGATGCTTCACATCTCCCTGCCTGTGACTGAAGTGTACAACAGACACTGAGAATGTGTTGATATCCAATTAGGAAGTTAACATGGCAAAATTACCAATTATCAGAAAGTAAACATACAACTCAGGACAGCTTTTGTCAGCACGCAGGCTCTCTGTCGTGTGCCTTGTTTGGGAGATGCCCTTTCCACGGGAGTTCCTGGTTCCCTGGCTGTGGCATAAATCCTTAACAGTAAAATTATTGGCAGTAAATTGTCATTTTCTTTCTAACCACAAACCCAGTTTAGCTGAAGCACAAGAACATTGTCAAATGATTAAAAAAACCCCAAAAACCAAAAACCAACAACCCCCCAAAAACCCCCCAAAACAAACCCCCATGTATAATGATCCATGTTTTATTTCTTTTTGAACCTCTGTTGGGAATTCAGTCCAGTCTAGGTCATTTCAGTAGTACTGGATCATCAGCATGGTGACTTCTTACCTTTCCATGGGTCTCAGCTTTGTCCAGATGTTTGTCATCTCATTTTCTCTGTTTCTTCCCCTTTACTGACTTGTTTTTATTCTTTTCTTGGACTTGTGAACGCAAGCTCTGTAGGACAGGAAAAACACTGCAGTTCATTAAACCTTCATTATCTGAGCACTGTGGGGCAAGATTGAGTCTTTTTGCAGTACAAATCCAGGGTAGAGAGCTCTGCCATTGCACTGTGAGTGTGATGTGGGGTAGTGGTGAGACCCCATCCAAAAATCATGGCTCTCCTGTGTCCAGGAAAAAAAAAATCACTGGACTGCATGGCCATCCACATCTGCCTAGTACAGTAACAAGCCTCTGATTTATAATTGTCCCCTTTAATTCCAACGTTTCCTTGCTTAGGGTGCAGAAGATGTTATCTATTTAAAATTTAGAAGTGAAGGAATAGGAATGGAGGAAACACCTGAAAACTCCCTAAGCCCAAATTTAACAGATTAGGTGATAATTATTTGCATTTTCATGCTTCTGGAGTCCTACTGCCTGTAAATGCCCAAGTGTTGTATGTGGCCATTGAACCCATAGTATCTGACTACAAGGAGATGATGACACTTATATACCGAAAGTATGATATCTTAAACTTTAAAATATATATACCTAGCTGTTTTTTAATGT
Organism: Falco rusticolus; assembly: GCF_015220075.1. Classification (NCBI taxonomy): domain Eukaryota; kingdom Metazoa; phylum Chordata; class Aves; order Falconiformes; family Falconidae; genus Falco; species Falco rusticolus. The sequence goes on along the minus strand of NC_051210.1, from coordinate 83,593,183 downwards.
ATTCTGAAGTGTAATAAAAAATAAAATAAAAAGCCTCTGGCTCTGCTATTGGGCAAAATTGTAATGTGTTTGTAAACAGGGCAATGCCTAATGCCAGGCCTAATGGAGAGTTGTTATTTTCTTAATCCAAAATAGAAAGAGCTTAAATAGAAAGTGCAGGATTATAGAAGAAGCAGCTTTATTCTTTTTAATATAAAGTTGTTTCCTCTTATTCAGCTCAGTCCTGTCTCCACTGCTGGAAAAAATGAAGCTCTGGTGGGCTCTGCAGGGGTGGGACGGAGCCCCTTGCACTGAGCAGCCCTTTGCAGTGCACTTGCAAGGGGTCACGAGCACTGTGTACTCTCTGGAATTGCTTTGCCTTTTTGTTAATATTTGTAGAGTCATATTTTTTTGCTTAAGCCTCTTGCCTGCCCATTACTATCTAAAAGACCTAGTTCAACAGGAAATCAAGAGCAAAAATTAAAATGGATAATCTGTAGAGCACTGTCAAATTTGTGTTGTATTCATCAGAAGCCAGTTTGTGAAATAACAATGCTGATTAAAAACAGAAGTTAATTTAAAAAGTAACAGACAGAACACTAACAAATGTATTTGAGAAATAACACTCTTCCTGGTCTCATTTGCAGTGATGGTAGAATACCCAAATGTGAGTGGAGGGACTGTTGTGAGAGGGAAGGATGGGGCTGCTTGCTTGCTCGTGCGTTCACAGATGACACCCATCTTGCCTACTGTGACTTTCATCAAAGACTGGCATCTTAATCGGATGTAATCATCTGGGTGCCTCCAGTCTCGATGGAGAGAGATAGGTGTCTGTAAAGAGATGAGGAGGCTTATCCCTTTTTAAGATAAGGGTTTAAGATGGCTCTTTCGAGGTACCCATCCCTTCATACCGATTGTAAAGACAGCTCAGTGACTAGATGCCTGGTTTTTAGTTGGCTAAAGTTAAATGAGATGAATCCCATCTTAAAGGTCCCCTGGGTCTACTTGAATTATTTTCTTTTTTTTTTTTGTAATTTTTACTTTTTTAGACCACAAAATCCTTCATTCTTACGTCTCTGAAGAATCAGGAGCCCACATCATATAGACTGGAAAACTGTCCTCTCGCTGCAGCATTTTATGTTATTATTTATGTATTTATTACATTTATTAAAGACTGCCACTGTGTTTGGTGTTGTGCTTTTTAGAGGGTTAATTGGTTCCAGTTGCAGAGTTAATTGAATTCAGTTGGCTCCCAAGGAGGAGATGTGAAATGGAGTCTCTTCTAGGGTGACACTTACCGGGAGAGGGAAACATCTCCTCTCCCCTCCCTGCGAGGTACAATTCTCCTTTGTACCTTAAGAGAGGAAATTTTCTCTGTGTTGCCATTTCATCTCATTCTTAACAGCGCATCCTATAATATGCCTCCTTCCGAGTGGCAGGGTGTCTATGCAGTCGTGAATGCAAGTCTCCATTATTAGCATCTTTTGATTTTATTCCAACTTGGTGACTAATAGCAACAGATTCCAAATAGTTATTCTGAGACTTTTGACTCAGTCCAAATTTTGCCTTAAAATGGGTTTGCTTACATACAAGAGCTATTTTGCTCTCCTGCATTCATTGTAGCATTTTCAAATAATTTTCAACTTGAAAAGGGGTTTGGTCTTTCTAATTTAATCAGAATTTCCTGAGAGGAATTCAAGGAAGAACATCTCATTTACTGATCAGTGAAACTGGAAAAGTTCCTTATAGAGAATCATCAAAAATTCTGGCTGCTTACTGTCTAGTACTGGATTTATGAACAGTACAAACAGCTCAAACAGTTTTTTTTCTGGTGGGTATTCACACTTCTTGTGTCTGGCTCACTCAGAAATACTGCACATATCGCACTTCTCTTTCTCATTAGAGGCAGCTAATTAATAAATATGAGAAAGTTAACTGATTGGAAAATGTTGTCTGGGCCCTGTGACTTGATAACCTTGACTTTCTTTTGAGTAATAAAAAATAATAGGTAACATGCGGAAGGAAGTGGTCATGGATTTATGTAATCTATCAGATCCACAACTGGAATAAATCAGCGTAACTCTACAAACACCCACAAAGTTGTGCCATTTTATGATATCTGAGCATGTTGTGCTCTGCTAGGAAGCTAGTAGGATAACATCTAAAATGCCTTTGCTTTAATGAGGGCAGTGAGGAGGATCACTGCTTTCTGGGAAGAGGACGTGTTACAGCTTCATAGGTACTTGTGAAGGTGCGGCCTTGTACCCTCCTTTTTATCTTTCAATGTAAAATTAAAGCACACATTTCCTGGTTCCTATTTGGCTGAAGCCTCCTTCAAGCACACATTCAATAATTTGTCTTATTCATCTCCTCATCATGCTCATGGTTATGTTACATTCACCTACAGTAAGGATTCAGTGATAGAGGAAGAATGAATATGGATGAATCGATGAATACAAGTGCTGTAAGTGATTTTTAGAGCTTCTCATATTCAGTTTTGACAGTCTCAGATGGAAGACTGTCAAGATCAGTCCCATTTTTTGAATCGTCAAGTGCACTTTATGTGCTTTTCCCCCTGAGTTGGAAGCTGGTCTTTTGGAGATTGAAAGCAATGGGAATTTTCCTGCTGACTTCCCTGTGAGAAGGATTGGGCTCTTTGTCTGCTTATATTCTGCAGATTTATATGTTTTGTTGCCCAAATACTCACGCTAGTGAAGGAGATGGGCACAGGCATGGAAAGGCATGATATGAACAGGTGGGCTTGGAGGGCTCCATTCATTTATTTATTCTTTTAGGCTTGCCCAGGAGAATAATTTTCTCTCATACTCTCCTTGAGATTTTGCTGGGAGGAGATGTTTGCAGGGATTGGAACGGCCTGCTGAAAAGTTGCTTCCTTTCAGCATTTTGAAGTGATTTAAAAATGATTTTTTTCTACCAGCTTCACAGTAATTTGTAGTGAAAATTTCCCTTGAAAAAACTCACCGCCATCCTTCTAACTAGTGTACGCTTTGTATTTCCTTGTCCTACTGTTTGGGTTATAAACATATTTAAAAAAATACATTCACACACACAACATTATCATGATTCGGCTTAAGCATCTGTGGTTATAAGTGCACTTCATTTCACCTAATTAAGTTATTTAGTCATTTACACATTAGCAATGTACTACATATTCCACTTTTACAGGAACTTATTTTAATTATACCCACAGTTCTGTTCTGCTCCATTATAGCCATAGATCAAGCTGAATAATAACCATTCTAAAAGCCATATGCTAAAAGAGATTATAGGTCGTTAAGGCCAAATTAAGGTAACATTTCTGATGGTCACAAACAGAAGTCTAACCAACAATTATCTTCTTTCAGGTCTGTAGATAGAGTCCTCTTTGAGCTTTTAAGATGACAACCAAAGGACAATCTCTGATTCCTAATTGTTGGCATTGGTTTCAGAGGTTGTAATTTCAGAAATTAATAAGGTTTGCTAAGGCATAACAATATTTGTTTGTTTTTCGCTCTCTGATTCTGGTGCTTGCCAGAGGGCCCCAATGTAAACTTGATCTTCTGAACATTCAGCTCTTGTGGAGTACATGCTCAGTGTAAGCATCCGTCCATCTGCTTCCTTCAGTCGTACTGACCATCAAAGCTCACTGTCAGTGGTGTTGGGTTCTACAGCTTCAGGCTTGCTGGTCTTCTGCTGAATAAGGTTGGATCTAATTGTCTCAAGATTAATTTTGGCTTGGAGCTTGCACCTAAGAAGCTTACCAGTAATTCCCTTTTGAGTAAGCCTCGGTGGTATTTCCCGCTGGACTGGAAAGAGCTGAGCTATAGACAGAGTTTCTGCAGGGAGAGACCTGGGCATCATATCTTCGGTATGCACTGCCTAGCAGGCTAAAGTCTACTGCTAGCTTGTAGCACTTAAGGTTAACTGTAAGTCTGATCATTTTCACTATCCAAACACATGCGCAAAAAAATTAAGCCTGTCTGCTCTGTAGTCATTTGCAAATGTCGTATTATAAACAGAATTGCTTTCTCCATCAAGTGGAATAAATATTCCCATTGCACTCAAAGAATTCAGAAAAATCTGGAGGAAATGGCTCAAACAGGACAATGCTCCTTGAAGGTCAGTGGTGATGGGCCCGGTCGGGTGAGGAGGGCTCTGTGAAGGCTTGTGGATCATTTCAGGCAGGAACATCACAATGAGCCCTTCTTCCCTTGGAAATCGTTAGGCTGTGGGCAAAGACAGACACCTTTCTGGAGCACTGTAGGTTGTCCTGCTTTAGCCATAGAAGGAGAGGTTTGTTGTTTTGTTTTTTTTTTTAAGAAATGCAATTTTTAAACTAGAAAGCTTTCTTAGTTTACAGACAACGCTTTTCAACAAAATAAGCTGGGAACCATTCCTGTCTATGGGCTGTTAATTTCCCATTCTTTCTTTTAGACTTGTGAGGGTATTAAAGAAAAATATTTACAGTAGCCTTACCAAAACAACTCTTCTAAAAAAATAAATATCATAGAATCATTTAGGTTGGAAAAGGCCTTTGAGATCATCAAGTCCAACTGTTAACCCAGCACTGCCAAGCCCACCACCAAACCATGTGGCTAAGCACCACATCTATGCATTTTTTAAATACCACTGTGACTCCAGCACCCCCTGGGGCAGCCTGTGCCAGTGCATGACCACCCTTTTTTCGTGAAGGGATTTTTCCTCATATCCAATCTAAGCCTCCCCTGGCACCAGGTGAGGCCATTTCCTCCTGTCCTGCTGTTAGTTATCTGGGAGACTGACACCATCCTGCATACAGCCTCCTGCCAGGGGGTTGTAGGGAGCCAGAAGGTCTCCCCTCAGCCCCCCCTCTCCAGGCTGACCCCCCAGCTCCCTCAGCCGCTCCCCACAGCACTTGTGCCCCAGCCCCTTCCCCAGCCCCCTGCTCGGCTCTGGGCACGCTCCAGCCCCTCAGGGTCTGTCTGGGAGCGAGGGGCCCAGAGCCCACCGCGCCATTCCAGGGGCGGCCTCCCCAGTGCCGAGGGCAGGGGGACGGGCACTGCCCTGCTGCCGCTGGCCACACCACTGCTGGCACCAGCCAGGATGCTGCTGGCCACCTTGGCCACCTGGGCATACGGCCGGCTCATGTTCAGCCAGCCATCAGCCAGCCCCCCCAGGTCCTTTTCTGTCGGGCACCTTTCCAGCCACTCTGCCCCAAGCCTGCAGCACTGCATGGGGCTGTTACATACATGCATAACCAAAAAGAGTCATCAGTGGTCACACTTCCGATGTTCAGCTGGTACTTGGTTCAAACCAGGCTCTGGCAGCAAGACAAAAGGAATTACACTCTTTCTTCCTGCCCGATGGCATGCTGGTGAGTACCGTAACGGCTGTTATATCACTTTCTATTCCAGAGTAAATCACATGAATTATGAAATACTGTAGGATAAGATCCCATGAACAGCTGGGATTCCTGTTGCATGTCACAAGTAACAGCTGAAAAAAACCCAATCTCTTATCCAATGGATTTGTTAAAAACAGGTAATCCCACATTCCTGAGCAGCTTCTGTCTGTAGATAGCTGGCTGGCCGCTCACAGTTAATCATTCCCATGTTTGTGTCTTCAGTTGCCAGCCGTTGGATTTATAACGAAAGACTTGTACTGCAAAGTATTTCTTTGGTGTTTATAGACATGGGGATGCATATCAATGCCATTTATTAGAGCATTTGAAAAGGAAGTGAGGACTGGAAGGGAGGTTTTGGATTAGCAGGTCCAGGTGCCTGGTGTTGCTTAGATTGTCATGCTCCGTCTTCAAATTCTTAAGGTTTTTGTTCCAAAAATCATCTTGGAGTAGTGTTCCAGCATCTCAGTCCTGATGGCCAGAAATCTTATTGTAATGTTTTGACAAAATTTAAATATGGCCAGTTTTTATTCACTTGTTCTTGTTCCAGCACTTAAATAGCATGTTTCCTTTCTCCATCTGTCCCCCTCCCCCAACATGGAGCATGTCTCTACAGGAATGTGCCTTATTTGATAAGAAAAGTCAACCAGACATTTGTGTCTCTCAGATGCATGCATGCACTTGCCCCAGTTGAGTTTGCTCTGTACTCTTCCCGAGGAGGGAGCCGTGTGCCAGGGAGCAATACCACAACAGCAGGTGCCGTCTCTGTAGATGTAAGGCAGTCCTGTCCCACCACGGCTGCAGATGAAGCCTCCTGGGGGGCCTTCTGATCTACGTTGGGTGTGGACACACTGCAGGTGTTGGGTAGGCTGCCTAATTGGAGTCATTTCAGCTGAGCTACCAGAGAGCTGCAGGAGCTCGTTAGGGTAGGGGTGGCTGGTTGTGGCCCTGGGGCTCTGCAGTCTGGCTGGACCCTGGTGGTGGGTTTGGTGCTTCTGCCCAAAGGTAAGGAGTGGTGACTGGTTTTCCACTTGAAGGCTTTGAAAGGAAATACACAGAGGCTGGTGTACTTTGTCTTTCTTGCTTGGTGGAAGTCCCTGTGGACTTTCCCTTGGGAAGTCTGGGTTTTACTTTGTGTTTTGTTCGTGTTTTTTTGGTTTGGGTTTTGTTTTTTTTTTTTTTTTCCCTTGGAAGCTCTTGCTTTGGGATTTGCAAACAGGATATTTCTGCTTTATTTTAGATTGTAGAAAGTAAGGTTGGGCCCCTTGGTGGAAATTCATAGCGTGTGTATGTATGCTTGCATCTGTGTAGCGGATTTTTGCCGGTTGTTTTCAAAATCTTGGTTAAATAAGTGAACCTGCTTGCCTTATCCGTAGATTTATGGGGTTTTGTAAGAACTCTATTCACAGGAGATAAAATCTGTTTCATTGTTCTATTCTATGAATTTTTTGGGTTGAAATAATTAAATCCCATCTCTTGGCTTGAAATAAAAATACCAACCCAAAATACAGACCCACCGCACAGTGGGATGTGATAGTGTGGAGTCCTTTGTGTTTGGGTCAGGAGGTTTTGCGTGCACCTTGCCTCTGCTGTTGGCTGCCTCTAAGGTGAGGAGGTAGATCTTTGCAGTGGTGGTGGGTGAGGAAATCTGCCTGGATATCAGTGATGAGATACCTACCTTAAGTGTGTGTGTGTGGGGGGCATTGGTTTTTTTGTTTTCTCAGTATTTTTCCTTCAAATTTTCTGTGGTTTCCCAGTTTAGCTGACCAGTGTAATAGGGTTGCAAGCCAGCACTTGCATTTTGGCTTCCGTCTGCTTTGAATGTGGTTAAGTTAGGTGAGTTAAGTGTAGTTTTTATTTCCTGAAATTCTGTGTGAATGATAGCATAAGCAGCTCTTCTACTGTTAAACCTCCTCTGTTGTGCAGGGGTGAAAATGTAACCTGTATGTAATTTTTCTTAAACCCTGCTCCAAATCCTAAGGTCTTCTACTCAAGGAAGAGTCTCGTTGACTTTGCTAGAGGAAGGGATCCTGCCCATTAGCAATGTGGTAATTCCACTTGTGTACAGTGGTACGAATTGGATGTAACTTTACTGAGTTCAGTGGATTCATGCCAGACTCATGCTTGTGCAACTAAAAAATTTCTTTGCATTTTGTCACAGAACCTGATAAGTAGTACCATGGAATCAAAAGTGCGCATAATGTGCAAAGTCAAACTATATTTAAAGCGTCTTATTCACAGAGGAACACCTCTAACCTTTCAATATGTGACTAAGATGTCAACCTAGTTCTGTAACTCCACCAGGTTTTGACATGATAATGCATTTGCAGTCACTTATATGCTTGCATTGGTGAAGTGCAATAATTTGCCTATTTTTATTTAAATAGTGCAAACGTTGAAAGTTATCACCTTTTTATTTAAGAGAAAGAGACTACAAAGATGACATCATGGGAGCCTCATGCATAGACAGTTAAATTTTGAAGAGACATGTATTTTAAGGTGTTCCCTGCTACTTTGCCTTTCCTTTTTGCAAGGTCCCTGGAATGAAGACCAAATTTTCATCCTTAAACTGAAATTTCTGTATCTGTGTCAGTATTTACAAAAGCAGTTCTAGCTTTCCTTGCTGTATAATTAGTCATCAAAGTGAGTGATCTGAATTTCACATTCTGTTACCAGTGAGTTGGTGGAAGACATTCGGTTTTGCAAACCTGGCCATCGATGTAGCTGTTCAAAGTAAAGGTGTGGAAAATTCGCTATAAATCTGCCATTTTAAATAATGAGGGGGTTTGGTCACTGAAACGAGCATAAAAATTGGTATTACGTAGTGTACATTTTGATTTGAAATTTTGGGAAGACTCCATGGCAATGGTGATGTGAAAAGGAGTAGGGTCTTTTCATTAATCCTTTGGTCTTTAGGTAATCAGGCTTTGTTTGCTTGCTTATTTGTTTTGTTTTTTTGGGGGGGGGAAAGTAGGCTGTTGGACTGCCGACTTCTGTACAGTGGTCTGTCTTCAGTGTGTAAACTATTTTGAAATACAAATTTTGTTCTGAAGCAGTCTCGAAAATGCATAAACACCCTTGCACACTTTCATGGACACAGAACGTGCATTGTGCTGGTAGTGCTTTGTAACTCCAAGATTAAAGGGGATCATAGTAAAATGTTTAACAGTCATTAATTTTGAAAATGGTAAGAAGGTAGATAACTATGTAAATATATTTTCTGTACTGGATCAAAAATAACTGTGGAGGGATATGAAAATGTGATCAGCAATACGAATAAATCTGGTAGTTATTTGAGATTTTACCTTTTACTTCAGTAATTGTAGCAATGTATTATTGATGTTTATTTGAAGTATGAATGCAAGGAACGACTTTACCAGTTTGCTTGTCTCACAGGTTGATATCTAAAGGGAAATATCACTGATGGAAAAAGAGAGAGACTAAATATATCTATTTGGTCTCACAGGCAGTCCATTAATTTGCTCAAATTAAATATTATCTTTAAATATTGAAAGGTTAAATGTACACTGATAATGGATTTAGACAGCCATTAAGTCATAATTGCTCTCTAATGTAGTTGGCAAAAGACATTATTTGATATAACTTATTGAAAAGGGACTAAAAGCTCCAGGATACCTTTTTTTTTTTCACTTGCCCTTTTTCATATAAATGTATGAGATTAAATTCCATTTTCATTTAACACTGCGGGACCTACTAAACTCTAGGAGTTTACGTGGCTTTAAGGGAGTGGGGAGGATGTGGGCTGTGCCCCCAAGTTGGGCTCCATGGTTGTGCCAAGTCCTCTGTGAGTGTGCAAGGATGGATCGCCTGTGCCCCTGGTGTAACGCTGAGCAGAAGGAAAACTCCCTGCCACTGCCCTTGTGTTTGGGAGCATTAGAAATGACATCTTAACCCCACAGAAGGCGGTGGGGGGAATCCCAAACGATGCCATCTGTGTTGGCAGTGGGGTCAGGATGGTAGCCCAAAGGTTGGTGGGCTATGCCAGCAATATGTGCTGGGGCTTCAGAAACAGTTGGGAGCATCCTCCTGGGTTGGCGCCTGCCACTTCAGGGTCTCTTCTTGGAGCTGGTCCGTCATCAGCTGTAAAATACAAGTCAGGGTTGAAGGAACAGAGTCTGGGTTACAGGTGTGTTATGGTCACTGGGGCTTTATTTTGGTTAAAATTTTAAAATATTTTTAAGTTTTCATAATATTTATCTGCAAATGTATGTTGGTGCAGCTCTCAGAGTTGAGATCCTTTGGCGGAACAGGATTGCTGACCTCTTCAAATTATTGTAGGGCCACTAGTGCTCCTGCTGCAGGTCCTGTTGAAGGTTTCTCGAGGTCCGTAGAGGTGAGATTGTTACCAGGTGTAAGTCATCGCAGTCACGCTGAACCCCCCAGAGCCAGGGCAGTCCGAGGGAGGTGGTTTAAAAAGCAATTGCTCTCAGCTGGGGGGAATATGGGCTGCAGGAGTGCCTTCGGGGTGCTGGGGTAAGTCAGCTGGGGCAAATGAGAGGGTTCAGCTGTGGGGTTTGAACTTTCAGATTTGATGATTTAATTGGGGTTGTTTTGTTTGTTTGTTAAAGTGATAAATCACCTGTACAGTTTTAAGTTGCCTTGACCACAGTCTGCTCTTTATCTTACTTTCTGGGCAGTGGTAATCTACAGATGAAGGGTTCTTGTGAACAGAATAAAGGTGGTAATGTCTAAAGTTGCTCCGGCTTCATTCAGAGTAGCATTTCCATCTGTGGCCTGTGAATTCAGTGTTCAGGGAGCTTGCAGGACTTTTTTACGTCAGGATGAGAAAGATAAATATCAATATTTTCCTGGATAGTGTTTTTTGTTTAAAGCCTGGAAGGACCTTAATTATAAGTAGATGTTATCCTGTAAATGGGATGTTTTTCTTCTTCAGCAATATTTAATGAGATGATATCAAATAGAAGACTTACTTAAAATAAAGGAAAATGCTGTTCTCATCTATTACAGTATTATTAGAAGTAAAAAACCTCAACTGTAGACCATTGTACTGTTTGTTTTTGCCTTTTTCATGCAATTCATGTAAAGTAGGTAATGAATTGGGATGAGTTTTCTTAATTTTCCTGTTCTGAATCTTATAAAAAAAATAACCAGATTGCTGCAGAATGATTCACAGCGAAAAAATCTGAGTTCTAAATTAATTACAAATCACAAAATGCTTTTGCAAAAGAAAGGTTTTACTTTTTTCTTTTCTTTCTCCCCCCCAATCAAGGTGTATGGTGTAATTGTGATGAGGTGTTTGACCTTTCTTTGGCTAATGGCAGCAGTACATAGTGACACACTGAACGGAGAGTACATTTTTAGTGGGTTAGGGGGTGCCTATAATAAGAAACTTAATTGAGTTCAGTCTTTTGCTCTGTTAGCTAAATCATAGATCTGAACTACTGAGAAGTGCCTTGATTAGATACCTTTGAATATATCTTGCACTCTGGCATGTGCAAGGAAATAGTTCACGTTTCTTAGGAATGAAATGACTGAAACATCTTTGTCTTAAGGAAATTTTAAGGAAATGCCCATTTCATTAATTCCTGATGCTTTGTGCTTTGGCTAGTTAATTTGGGCCCAGTTTGTAGAATGTAACCTTTGGCTCTACTTTTTTTTTTTAAGGAGGGAGAACTGTTTTTGGTAGATTTTGTCAATCACAATTTTCTGAAGAGACCACAACCATGGTGAGATAATGCACTGTACAAGCAGAGCGTCCTTGTTCTGCTGCTTCCCTGCAGCATTTAACCAAAGTACTAGGATAAGTATGTTTTTAGGGGAAAAAAATCCACATGCAAGCGGCTTACAAAACTGTTTTTAGTTTGGGTAACAGGATAAACCCCCCTTAAACAGCAGTGCGTAGCCTTTGGTGTCTCTTGGTTAATGCAGTGCCACTTTGCATGTACCTGGAGCCAGAAAACCTGTCTGGTCCCACCAGGGATGGGAGAAGTGATTCTTAATTTGCTTACCCTCTGGGCTCCGTCCAGGAAGATGCTGGACATTACCTCTTCCCTTTTGATGTAAAGTTCTTTTGTTGAAATAGAAGAATACATGAAACACATCTTGAAAATTAATATGTATGGTTAATTCTTCCCCATGTGTGCATTCTTGCAGCATTTGATGGCTTTACCATGCTCATGGTATGCTATTTTTGTTATTGAGAATTGGCTTAATTATGAAAGGAAGGAAAGTAAACTGGACTGTCTTTAAACTGGAAAAAAGTCAACACACCACCACCACAAAACCTGCAAAACTAATAGACCTCTAAAAAGATTGCAATTCTAGCGAGAGAGAGCAGTTCATCTGTTTTTTCAGCACAAGATTTTCCCTCCTTGTCTGTATAACTCTTTGATACTGTTGTACAGTCTCCATCACAGCTCGGGGTGGGGGGGGAAGTGGAGCATGGATATTAGTTAAAATCCCTAATTTCTTTGCAGTGGTTTTCCTGGCCATGTCATTCTGACATACACAGGTTTTGAAAATGACAGTAAAAAATGAAGCCATTTAAAGTCAGGAATCGTCAAGTCGCTTAATGGGAGGATTCTGAATTAGGGGACTTTTTCTGAATCCAGAGTGCCTCACAAGTTCCTGTTACTGTCATTGGATATACTTTGGTAGTAGTCATGCTTAAAATAAGGTTTCCTGCTTGCTTCAAGACCAAAATGTAGATGGCAGGCTTATGTGCACCCGTTTCCTGAAAATCCAGCCACAACTGACAGCAATGGCACAACCAAAGTATTGTTCGTAGACAGATAGCCTGGTTGTCAGATTGTGTACGTCCAGTATAACAAATGGCTTACTGCTCCTCTAGAGCATATTATTTCTCATGATTAGTAATATGCTAAAGGAACATACAAGGTACTTCTAAAGAGACAGGTTTTTTCCCAAGTAATCGTCCTGAGCGGAAGCTAAAGGATACTGTTTATTTTTAAGTCCTTTTCCCTCAGCCTGTCCCTTTGCCTGGAGCACTGCTTCTTTAGCTATTCCTGTACCTTTTACCTGATAATCTGCATTAACGTAGGGAAATTTCCCAGCACGTAGTGGGGAGAGAGCAAATCCGAAGCTGCTGCAGTTTAAATGCTCTTGGCAAGCACTCATCTCTCTGCACGTGCTGCCTCTCACACCGAACTCCTCCGGTTGCACAGGGCCACCCCGCTCATCTGAAGGGCGACGGGGATCAGAAGTGGGACAAGAAGTAAATAGGAAATCCTTTTCTTCCTCAACCAAAAAATGTTGACAAACGTAATTTTGCCTTTGTTATGTTTTCTTGAAAACTTTTGGAGGAGAAAATGAAAACCGGGAAACAAAATGTCATTGTTTTCCCACCTTTGTCCAAGGCAAGTCTTTATTGTTTGCTACCTTTTTTTAATTGCTTGCTTCCCTCCAACCCTTTTTTAGACAGAATTTCCCAGGAATCAAAGCTGGTTCATTTTTAGCATACAGTGAGGAAAATATTCCTGAGAAAATTGCTTCTCTGACTGAAGAGAGTTGTTATAAAAAGAAAGATTTTTAACAAGTTATAGCCAAGTAAAATCTAGGTTTTATTTATTTGAAAAAGCTTAACACTGAGGTGGTCTAGTCCTGAACTGTAACCTTATTGTGACTGAGTGAGCCCTGAACAAAGAGGAGGGTCCTTCCCCACGAGCTTAAAATTGGAGTATAAAACAAGGGAGAACAGATGGATAGACAGATTGGGGAGCACAAGAAAACAAAGAGATGGTATTGTTCGGCATAAATAGCTGTGGTTGGCTCACCCCGACAGCTGAACCAAACCAAGGGCTGGTGAATAATGTATGGCTGATGCGATGGGGACTGGAAGACCATGAGAAGGCTGCAAGGAGAGAATGCAATCAGGAGTGCTTTGAAGATGTATTTTGAGTTGTGAGAGGGTAAAGCTGGAGGTGGAGAGGAGAGAAAACGGAGGTTTAGGGTCAGAACAGAGGAGGAGATGGTGAGATAGGCAATGAGGAGACGTTGTGGACTGGATTGCTGGAAAAAGATAATAAGGCACTTGAGAGAACTGAGAAGAACTGTCTGTTCTTGAGACGGTATGAAGGAGAAGTCTGTAGGAGGGAGAGGGGAAGAACAGGGGGGAAGTCATGTTTAATAAGTTATTCTTTGGAAGGAATTTGGAAAGCACTCTGCTGAGGGATGGCTACAGCTCGGAGAATGAAAGGGAATGAAGACTGAGGAAAAGGCAGAGAAAAGGCAGCTGAGGTTGTGGGTGTGCGATTCAATGAAGTTGGAGCAGCAGAGCTGTTTAGTAGGAAGGGCACAGAATTTAAGAAGCAGAGGAGCTATCAGTGGTGGAGAACATCTACCTGGTAGTGTGATTACCTGGTAGTGTGATTACCTGGTAGTGTGATTACCTGGTAGTGTGATTACCTGGTAGTGTGATTACCTGGTAGTGTGATTTCCACCCAGGCAGCTCGTGTTGCAAGAGGAGCAGCGAGGTGAGCAATTGCTGGTGCTGCCAGCTAGGACTGGCCATCAGCAGGGACGTCTTTGTAATAGGAAAGAGGGACAAAAGATGGAGAAGAGTTGTGGTGAGAACTATCAACCGTATATAGGGGAAGAAAGAAAGAACAAATAGATAGAAGAGGGCTGAGAAAAGGTCAGTCATCTGGCATTGGCTTGAAAAGCATGGAAAAGTGCATGGAAGGAAACCAGAGCATGGCAGAGAGTTGGGAGGTAGGAGAGGTAATACTGTGGAGAGGAGAGAAGCTGTGGTCTGACGGGGTTGGAGACTGAATCGGGAAAAGTGACACCTTGGTTTTAGGTGGAAAGGGATGGAATACGGAAATTGGTGAACATCAAATTAAATGAATAACTCTTGGGCACACAGGAGCAAGTAGGTGTTGCCTATCAAATGCCTATTTATTGCTTTGTCAAATGGAGGAAAAAGTGCAAAAGTCTGACTTCATGGTATGTATTGATAAGAAAAAAACCCAAAGTCCTCAGAGGAGTGAGTACAAGTGCAGAGAAGAGCAGAAGAAAAATAGGAAAAGGAGAAATAAGTCAGCTGAAGAGGTGTAGAGGCAGGACCTGGAAGTAAGAAGGAAGAGTACTTATGCAATACTGTTGAAATTGGAAGGGTAGGGAGGAGTAAATGGTAGGGTTTGGCATGGGCAAAACCTGGGAAAGCAAAAAATTTACCAGCTGGGTTGCAAAGTGTCAGGTAAGAAGAGGCCCTCAGTGAAAGACGTGTCTCTGCGATAGCTGGGAGGAGTATAGTATGGATGGGTTGTGAATGACAGATCTGTTTATGCCTGTGTGAAGATCCCTCTTTCCCTGGATAACGGTGCTGTTAGAAGCGGTGTGTAGCACACTGGGATAGGGCCTATTCCAGAGATACTCATGGCAGGACTGGTGGGAAAACCAGCGCTGCAAGTTTAGTGTGCAGGTCATTCGGGTAACAAAATTGCACCAGTCGATACCTTGCACTTTGAATGTAGATCGTCCTCTGGATTTCAGTGGGATGGCTTTGAAAAAGAAGAAGAAATGCCTCTCCATTGGTGTTTTCATTTTATGTTCAGCTCATGTATAACTGGTTTGTCTGGAAAAAGCATACCTGCAGCAAGGACTGATGTCAGTCCAGGTTTCATCTGGCAGGGATCTTGTTGCCATTGTGGTGCTGTACGTGCTGTTACAAATATTAGCCACAAATGAGATGATAGCCATGATACTTAGTGCTCTGTTAGGTGTGCTCTGATTGCCTCTCTCGCTACTGTATGTCATTCATTTCAGATTTAAATATCTAATGGCTCTCATCAAACAACATTTAAACTTTCTATGAAATCCTGCAAATGTTCCTTTAGATCATATTATAAGTAACAATGGATGAAATGAGCTTGAATGGGAGGGCTGTGTTTCAGTCTCGGGGGTTCTGCAGCTGCTGGTGATGACAGTGGAACATTTCAATTGAACTGCAGCCTGGTATTCAGCAGCACTCTGCCCATTAAACGATGTATAAAAACAGTATAAATGGTCCGGCACATTTCCTTTTCCACACTATTTTCATCTTAGCCACTGGAGTGTTTCTGTAGAAAATAATTTATTTACTGGGAAGCTAACAAGGAATGTTTTGGTCACTGTGAGCACCAGATGTGGCGTTCGGATTGTAGCATGAACAAACTTAATTCAACAAGGAAGTCTTTATGTATTGAAGAGGATTTCACGTGATTGTGCCGCTTGCTGCTGGAACAGAGCTGTCCTTACCAGGGAAGTGGGAACGTGCCCCCAATGTCTCAGATGGCAAAACGAAGCCACAGGCTCTGGAGGTCTTGAGTGCCTTAACAGCTATTTGTTAGTAGTTGTTTATTTATTTGGATAGTGCCATACTTGTGTTAGGAATTTTATAGATTCATAAGGAGACATATTCAGTTGCCCAAGGATATTGCAATAGTGTGGACAGATGTCACGTTGAGTAAAGAAATCAAGCCATGGGGGTTGGAGAGTAGTGATGTGATAACGCAGGGGGAGTTGAAGAAGTGTTGCTGGGAAAAAATAGGTTTATTGAGAGTGCTATTTTTGAATATAGCTGAGTTTTGAATATAGTTGAAACCCTGCTGTGAAGTATATTTTAGTCAATAACAATCGCACCCTTGGCCATAGGTAATTTCACTTTGCCCATGCCCCTTTGCTGTTCAGTGGACTTCTAGGGGATTTTTTTTTTTTTTTGCCTTCCAGAAATTCACACACTCACTAAAGCCAGTATCATTAAAACAGAGGAAAAAAAGAAAAAGGATCAAAGACAACACCATATTTATCATCAGAAATATTGAAATATCAAGAGCCAAAAAAGCAAATGATCTTGTACTCATTGTGCTCTGGCCAGCCTTGCTCTGTGGAATCAGGCTGAGGAGACTGGTAAAAGGTTAGGATTGAAATCCACCAGCAAACTGCAGAGTGTGAGGTTGGTGGGGTCTCAAGGAGGTTAGCATCACACAGAAGGTGCAAAGCCCACAGAAGGTGCAGTAGCTCTTCTTGCTTTGCAATGCATCAAGTAGATTTTTTTTTTTAAAAAAAAGTATGTATTGTTTGCATACTGCTTATGAAGCATTCAGCCAAATTTTCTTAAACCTGTGGCTTTAGTATGGTGGGCTGTACAGAAATAATCGATCTCCTTGAACTCTAAATTTTCATTATTCCAAGAGTTTTGAGGAGGGTTTATACAGTGATGTGACAACTCAAGACACCTTTATCTCATTGCAGTGAACTGTAATGAAAATGTAATCCAAGTCAGTAACAATCCATTGGCGCATATTTAAACTTTGAGGTTAAGTATAGAAGGAATTGGTAGCTTAACTGCTCTTAAAAAGTATTTGGTGGGCTCTTCAGAGCCATTTATAGTCTCTGTCTTTTGCCGCCACCTTTGGCAAATGTGGGTGACTATCACACAAGTTTCTAGAAGTAACTGGTCAGTGGCAAGGTGAACCAAAGTGTGCAGCCGCAGCAGGGGCTTGGAGCTGCTGGGCATTGGTGGGGCTAGCTGGGGGCTGGGTGGCGGGCATCCTTCCAGCAGCTGGGAAGCAGGTCCTCCCTGTCCCTCCCGGTGTGCTGGGCAGCAGGTTGCCTTTCCTTTTCCTTTACTTTCTCTCCCCTCCTCCTCAACTTTGATTGCTGGAAACACTCACTGGGAGTTGTTTCTTGACATCCTTTAAAAAAAAACCTGAAAGCATGAAATGTTATGATAGTGTTATGTCTATTTTTGAAAGTAAGGCTGTTAATGTAAAAATGGTGCTGATATGCTGGAGTGAATTATAAAGGCAAGATTATTAAATCCCTGAAAATTGCTAATTTATTATTTTTCTCACCTAATTTTGATTTATGATGCATGATTACAGTGACACACATTTTCAAAACCAAGTGAATTGCTGAGAAATTATTTGCATATTGTAAAATTTTTATGAGATTTTACATTTAACATTTGCCAAAAAATATCCACCTCTTGTTCTCTGCTTTCATTTGAAACCTTCTAAAAGAAGATTGTAAGAGGTTTAACTTTCATAGCTTTCCTGTACAAGCGAAAGGTGGTCTTATGCACAGTGAGGATTTGTACCTGGTCTGGCTGTTAACTTTACTCCTAGGGGAAGTGTATTTGGGTTCACAGTGCTGCATGCTGCACATTGAAAGCTCTAGTGCTCTGCTATATGGAACGTTTTAACGAAAATTAACGTGGAAACACACACCACAATTAAAAATTATCACAGACATGCGTGTGAAAGAGACCAGGATATTGCCACATTTTGTTCTAAGAAAAATGATTCGGTATAGCAAGGCTGGCTCTGCCAGCTCTGAAGAAACTTGGGGCTGGATCCTGTAAACCTGATTCCCAGGGTTTGTTTTGTTTTCCTTGAATGGGATTGCTCCCAGGCACAAGCTCTGGTAAGCGAGAGTTTGCAACGTCTGATCCGTCCCAACAGCTAGGGATGACCTCTGCTTTGAAAAGGGGTGGTGACAGTAAGTCCCTGTTCTCCTGGTGTTTGTGCCTGGGTTCTGGCCAGTGCAGTGGAAAATGGATGTGTGTATCTTAGGGAGAGTGTTTTTGAGCAGTTTTCAAGAAATGGTAGGAACCACGCTGGTACAGTGGTGTGTGGCTGAGGACAGGCAGGTGGCTGGCTGGCTGAAAGCACGGTGTGTACGTACTGCATGTATATACAGACGCATAAATCGTCTTGTATACAAGGAAGGTATATTTGCCTTGGTTGGACGTGCCTTCGGACAGTGTATGGGGACAAACAGCTGTATGGCCTTTGCAGCTGGCCATTGATGCATTTAATTAACTGAAGTTAGAGAGGAGAGGAGATGACTGCTGTCGGTGTACTGGGGAGTCACCAAATGCTCTTGGCCCAGAGCTCTGGATACTGTTGCAATGAGCACATTTGGGCTTGCTGGTGCGGGAGGAAAAGGAAGCGAAGCACCTCAGAGTGTGAAGGTGATACGCAATCAAGGCTGAAGGCATTCATGTGGATGCCTCTGCCTGTGCTGGCAAAAGGAGGAGAGCAGCGTGATGAGGTCGGATGAGGTGACATTGCTCTCCCCATCCTGCTGGGCAGGGAGAGGTCAGGATCAAGTTCCCTGCACCCAGGGACTCGCTTAGGAGCTCAGTGGTGGACCAGGAGAGTATCCCACAGAGGGGATTTGCAGCCTCCCTGCCTTGGCACAACCATGCCTGCATTGTATCCTGCTTCCTTTCTGTTCAAGTTCTTCTGGCTTTTAATTGCGGGAATGTAAACCTTGTTGGAGATGCTCCAGACTTAAACAGATGTGAATAAGAGTCCACATTATTAATGGGTTTTTATTTTTTTTTTTTTTTTTTCGCCCCCCCGCCCCCCCCCCCCCGCCATTAACACCCACCTAAATGCACCTTGCTCTCTGTGTGCAAGAGATGATTTAATCCAAGCATTCATTTAGAGCTGGCCCCATCCTGCTCAAGTTGTGGAAAAGCTCCCATTAACGTTAACAGTGCAGGATCACACTCTAGCAGCCAGATTTGTACAGGCATTAGGTGCCTAGACTTGCAGACAGGTTTCTAATAGGATTTTGAGAAGCACAGAGCCATCTAACTGTCATTGAGAATCGGGTATCCAGGGACTTGTCAAAATCTTGCGAAGCACCTACCTGTACCTTTATATGTCCTTTAGAAGTCTTGCTTTGAAAGTCAAATCTGAAAATAAACAAATGAAATCAGTGGCAAAACTGACCTTAGTGTACAAGCAATAAAACAGCTGAGGATAGAGGAAACTACGATCACTTGGATTTTTATTCATATATGAAACAAGCTTGAGACTTGTTAATTTTGCTTAAGTGCCATGGCAACATACATATCTGTTTTGCAGCTTATGAAATGTATTTTTGGAACTACTGACTCACACACTTGAATATTTCTGCTGTACTAAGAGAATGTATTTCCTTTTGCTTTCGTGCAGCTATTCAGCATGAAAATAAAAGCAGTTCCCTTCTGGTTTGTATCACGCTGCAGCTTGGGGCTGAGTGTGCCTGATGGGATCACTGCATGCTGCTGCTGGTGGGACCCACTGGGATGGGCACAGTGCAGCTCCCCACAGGCATAAAGCTGTGAGCTGTGGTCACTGACTTCACAGCTACGGGCTGGATGGTGGATAACTGAGGCTGGCAACGAAGAATATTAAAGTACCCCATGTCTTTTGTCAGTGCAAGCACCTTGTGTTTAAGATGGTACAAGTTACCAGGTTTTCAGAAACTCTTGAGATAGTAGTGGAATGAGGTTGATCTCTGGGGTGGATGACAAGACTATGGGGTGCCAGTGCCATAACCTCAAACCAGCACAGCAGGGTTGGCAGCATTGCAGAACTGAACATGTCTTCTCTTTACTGTGGGTGCTGGGAGGTGTGCTGCCTTAGAGGGGTTGGGGGGAAATGCAGGTGGGCCCTGTTGAGATGCTGGCATTGGCAGGATGCATCTGGCTCTCTGGATGAAGGCAGCAAGTGATGGAGCTGATGTCCTTCGCCTGTGCTTGCACCATGACACTTCAGAAGAAGTTTAAATTTTCAAATAAGACAGTTGAGGGCTTTTATTGTGTGTTCTGCAGATCTTGCTGTACTTGATACTAATCTCCTGTGGATCAAGGCACTTGGTGACTTTTGGCTGGCAGGAGTAAAGCTTTCCTAAGAAACCAGTGAGTTCAGGACGTGCTGTGTTCACACAAGAGCCTCTATCATCGGGAGCTTGTGACAATAAAAAAATAATTTTTACTTGACAGTAGGAAGCAAGTGGCATACCCTGCTGCTATGAATATTCAGTGACGTTCCTTCGGTGACCTTTCACACAGATCAGGTTGTGGAACGGTGTGCCTACGGTACCAAGGCGTGACGTGCTGCTTCTGCCTCCCCAGGGCAAGCCATGCTGCAGCTTGTGTCACTGCAGAGGGCTCGGAGCAGGCACACCCCAAAGTGGGAAGAGGATGTTACCATTCTAGAGGATTTCTTTTTCTGGCTCCAGTTGAAACTGCATGGGCAGAGTTTGCAAAGAACTAGCTATGGGAAACCTTGGTGCCAGCAAGCAAGAGGGGGCTTCTTCCTGCAGGACCCAGGCAGGGAGGCTCCTGTTGCATGACTCTGGGCCTCCTTAACTCTCCAAGTACCCCCCTGCCCTCTTTTGGCTGGCTTTATTCTATTTTTATTTGCTTAGCACAATGGTGCTGTGACCCTATGGAGAACATTCGTGGCTACTTGAATAAAAAGCTAGGTCTGTCATTATCTGAAAAAACGAAGAAACTCAATTTCTGGGTCGGACCTTGCCAAGAATATAATAGTATCTACTTTCCTCACAGGCTTATTGTGGGGCTTTTAAAAATTATTATTTAAGTGTACACAGTGCAATGTACTATGCAAATTAAATGTTATTATTTTGCTTCTAAGCAGTAAGTATGTGTAAGCCCTGTCATTTAGAGAACATCAGAACCCAATTACTTAAAATACCTGCCTAGCAATTTTGATTAGTTTATTGTACTGTGTTTAAATAGGGGGAAAAAATAATTGAACAATAGCAGTAGAAAAAAACCTATTTAAAATGGGAGCTGATTCTCTATACTAATATTTAAGATACTAACAAAGGCACTAGAGATGAGACTACACTGCAATGTCACTGGCAACGTCAATGTTTTGGAAGGGGGCAGGGGAGTGAAGCCCCAGGGGAGCCCAGCTCAGTGTCTCCTTCCCAGGGATGGGAGCCCATCCCCAGCAGGGACTGACAAAACATGGGTCATGGAGCGTAGCTAGGGTGTAGGGATGGTGTGGCACGTTGTGCAGGTATGTTCTATACAAATGTATTCAAGATACAGCCCAGGGAAAGTCTGTTTATTACAGGAAAGAGGAATGATTTTAAGTACTTGTAGTTGATCTGGAGCAAGGCTCTTCTGGCAAATAGATGGACTAGATGATCTAGCAGGACTTTTTGGATTTCTGTCTCTGTTAAATTGCATTTGTCACTGGACTATGTCTAGAGATTTTGAAACATTTTACTAGAAAATGTTCTGGATTGTGCTATCAAGACCAGGTGGCAGCAGTTTTAACAGCATGTATTTTCTCTTCCAATTTTCAACATTGAAACTTGTAGAATGTCTAACCGATAATTTAACTCCCTACCTACTAATTGGACCAAGACATAACTTTGTAGCTTTATCTCTTTCCTATTCCTCATTTTATTTCTGTTTCAATTAGTGAGTGTGCCTTTAGCAAAAGACTAAGATTGTTTTTCTATCTGTTATAAGATTTGCCTGCAAGAGAAATGCATTTTATTGCCTGTCTTCTCAAATAGCATTCTCCCCTTTACAATCAATGAAAAGACCAACAAGCTCATTTGCCTTTAGGTTTGGCCTCCTTGTATAGGGCTGCTTCCCTCTTACTGGAGCCAGGGAAGACATTTACCTCTGTTGACACTTTCAGTTTAACAAAAACCTGCTTTAACATCCTTCTCGTGTCATATTTCAAAATTGAAAAGAATAGGCCTGAGAACTTGACTTCATCAGAGATGCCAAAATGCTAGCAGAGGCTGATGTCCTGCGGAAAGCTCCGAGAGCAGCAATGCCTGTTCCCATGATCCAGGGGGTGAAACGGCAGCAGCCACCTCATCCCACAGCTGGCCATCTTGGTTTGAAATCGTGAGACGGTGACTCTGCATGTTTTATGGCAAGTAGGTCATTGAACCAAATTGATAGCTTTCTCATCATCAGTACTGTCGTTTGCAGTGAGGTTGCTGGGTTAGGATTGTTAGTTTTAATTCTTGGCAGAAGTGCTTAGGAGCTATTGGCAGAATAGTCAGGGACTCAGCTGTGATACAAGGTGATACAAAAGAGGTGGCACATGCATGAGATTTGATCAAAATATTTTGATTTTTGCTAAACAGAAGTTCTCTATTCACTGACTTTAACATGATACTGAATGTGATAGAGAAAATAACCCAATCGGTATGCAGTGTACAGTGGCCCCAGCCAGAGACTCATATTCTTGTCAACGACGCAAAGGGTGGGCAGTTGTGTATTTCTTGTAGGAAAATTTCTTTCATTTCATTGAATGTGTCCTGACAACTTCCTGCACGGCTTCCCAGTTGCTAGAAAATGCAGATTCTAGTTGCCAGCCACAGTTAATTGCTTATTACTCATGATTTATTTAATTTAATGCTCTGGTTGACCATGCGCTCGCCTTATTTAAAATGCTTTTAAGAAACAATTTGTCTCTTGTTTGCTGTAGAGTTGTTAACAAGCAAAAGAGAAACATTAGAAGTTTGAAACTTCATTTCAGAGCTTGTGTAAAATAGCTCAGTGGACGTAGTCTGTCTTCACAGGTAGCACTTTTTAAAAACTAGAGGACTTACAATTAAAAGCACTGCATTAAACTGTGTTCTCTGTGTTCTGGGTCTAGATGTGTAGGTTGTGGGCAGAGGAAGAAATGTTCCTCCTGGCTGGTTGGCATGCTGGGGTTTCTGCTTGACATCATTTGATTGCTGCTGGCTGGGCACTGCTTTGTCCAGCTCCTTGGCCTCACCTGTATCTTCCATTAGCTCACTCTGAGTGCTGTTGCGCATTACCTTTTCAAAGATTAATGTCCTAAGTGAAAATGTTCCTAAAAAGTGCTGTTCAACTACAAACATGTTAACATTTTGTTCTTGTGTACCTTATTTTCCTAAGCAACAACTATCCAAAAGAATTAAAATAGTTTGTTCTGAGATATTTTCCAGATTACTTCTTTGCTGTTACTCAGATCTCTTCAATGGTTGTATTTGATCTACAGGAGGCCAGATTTGCTTAGCTTCATGCCTTTTTTTTTGCTTTTTTATTGCTGTCACCTGTGGGTCCTTGTGGACACTTATGCCTGCATTAACAAGCCTTATATTGTGGGGGTGAATTGCTAATTTTTTCTCTTGAAAGCAGAAACTTGTGACTTTTTTGTTCTTTCTTTTTTCACCACTTATTCCAAAGTGTCATTCCATTTTAAATAGATACTTCAACTTTCATGATTTTTGTGGATCTTGGCTTTTGCAAAAAATAATTGTCTGTGAGTCTTTTCACCTGAGCCTTAGTGTCCTCAACTTAAATAACCAACTTCCTCCAAGTAATGTCCTAATCTGCTAATTTCTCTTGATTTTTCTTCCTTCATGTTCTCCACCCTCTTCTTCCTGGCTTCATGATCCATGTTTATCACTGCATAATGTTATTTTCATTGAGCCCCAGCATGTGCGCAGGTGAGTGCATCCTTCTGTGGCTGGCTGGCTGCCTCCTGCCTCTCCCTACCATACCCTTTCCTTTCACACTCTGCAGCGCTCAAATTTAGCTTATTCAATTACTGTGGATCTCTCTACTTCTCTCTAGCCTGCAGAAGGACCTAATTTATTAGAGAAACTGAATGCTTCCGTAGTCAAGGTTGTTGGTTTCTTATTTGTAGCCTTCAGTTTTGCTCGGTCCCTCCCTTCCCCAGCAGAGCCCTTTTCTGAAAAAAAAAAAAAAAAGCAAAACACCAAACACCAAAACAACCACCCAACCAAACATTTCCCTTCTCCTTTTCTGAGACTTTTGAAGAACAGTGAACTTGTGACATTATCCATAGGGAAAACTTATAAAAGACCCACAGGTTTGCCATATTGTGCCCAAAATTCACATCTAACCAAATGTTTTTTTGCAGGTTGGTGGAAAAATGTTCTGATAGCATTTTTTTTCCTCCAGTATTTTGCTCTTGAGCACGCCTCTGCACTTCCTGGGTTTGGCCAGGACTAGAAGTGGAAGTGCTGAAATACCATGAGACAGACTGTTCATCTGAGCTTTCCCACTCACTTTTCCAGACCCAAGCAGTCTAGGCACTTTCAGTAAACATCTGATATTTCTGGATAGTGATTTGAACCAAACCTCTGTACTTGTCATTCTGGGTTGCTCAGTGATGCACTTTTTGACTGACGGGCTGTTGGTCCTTGGGAGGACAGCTATCTCCGTTACCCGTGCAGTTACACAGGCTTCTCCAGAGGTGCTGCCTCCTGCCCGGTTTATCAGATAATTCTGTTCATCTGCTGTTACCCCTCTACGTGTTGTCCTGCCAGGCCTTACGCTCCCCAGCCCTGCTGTAGTCTGGCACCATGTGGGTATCGCTTCTCTTTGATGGCTCTTGAAGCCTTGTCTCTGCAGAGCACAGAAAAGGCAAAGTTTTAATCTGGGTGGAGGAATTTAATGGAGACAGAGTTAAATCACTGGTTGCAATTAGTTTCTGTGAGATCCTCATTTAAACAATGAACTCAAGCTCTCTTCTGTCTTGGTGCTACTTATTTTCTAGGAAGTAGAGTAGTTCTGTATCACCTGCGTTTTAGCAATTATGTTGCTAATTCAGATAAGGAATTTTTGTGTTACAGTAGAAAGTGAATGAAGCTCTCATTAGTTATGTGGTCATGATTTTAAATTGTGGTTTCCAGCAAGTTTTGCACTTGGGTGAAATTTAGAATTTAATTATAATAGCCAAACCCAGCAGTTTAAATAACTTTTAGTAGTTTTGACTATAAGCTTACGGTATTCTTCTGCTTTGAAATGAACAATGGCACTAAACCCATGAACTGTTGGTGATTTGTACTAGCTAGTGGATTGAACTGATTGGTTTTGGTTAGTGTCCTTCAGTGTTTCAGAAGTAGTAAATCTCATGCTTTCTGTTTTTACTGGTAGGATGGAAGAAAAGGATAAGCTGGCATACTTTTTTCACTCCAGCCTCAAACACCTTGGCTGTTGTGTTGTACTGGTAGAACAAATGGAAACAAAGGAAATGTTCTGTATATGTTTAGGGAAGAGGCTGGTGATGTCAAAAAACATTTGGTTTTCTGCATGCCAGAGTGCTAGGAGTTTGGCCAGTTATTTCTGTTAGATTAGTGGCTTATATTTCTTGAAATACAAACACCAAATTTACAATACTTGAATATTAACTTTTAGTTCATTTATATTGTTCAAAGACTGCAATTTTAGATCTTAAAAGAAGCCAAAGTTTTACATTTGCATTGAATTATTTTGAAAAGAAAATTATGTTTAATTCAGTTTGATTTCTGACTGATAAAAGTAATTGTTTTCCTTACTCTGGTATTGGTTTTCCCCTAGAGTCTTATTTTTTGGTTTTGTAGCACAGCCAAGGAGGTTGCGGGAGGCAACAGCAGAGAAAAATCCTTTAAGATATTAAGTGTTGAAAATAATAAAAATTAAATATTGAAAATAAATAAAACCCAAACCACCAGATAAGCAGGAAAATTCCCCACCAAATTGAATGATGCTATATATGATTCCTCTCAAAGCACACCGCAATATATTGCAAAATAGAAAAAAGTAAATGTCACCAAATTCAGTCCTCTTAAGGCTCATAGTTTGGAGCTTGCAGTTAGTTGTGTCCTAGAAATATCATGTATGCATGTAAATATATGTAGTGTGTGTGTATATATATATATTAGTATACATACATGTACACATTTTGCAAAATTAGGCCCAGAGTATTTTTATGTGTGTGTATATATATATATGGCTCAAATCTGCATCCAGTAAAGTTAATTGTATATATTTCAACTACACAGATAGCTGTAGAAGTTAAGTGAAATAGGTGCAGTTTTCCCAAATGAGAAACTGCTGCTCTTACAAATAAAATTATTAAAAAAAAACCAACCAGATTAATCTGTATTTTTTTGTCTGACATCTTAAAACTTCTGACCTGGGGAATTTTTTTCCTCACTGGTGTTGGTAAATGCAGTCATAAGCATCTCAATAGTAAGAGGTACTTATTTCATGCTCTTTTTTTTTTTTTTTTTTTCCTTGCTGATTTCTTGTGCAAAGTGTTCCCTCTAAAATTTCTTGATTGAAAAAGCATCTTGGGGAATGATGCATTTTGATGCAAGACAGAGTAGCGATAAGCGCTAACTGCTGCTTCTGAAACAGTAGTAAAAAGGAGGTACTAAGTGCAGCCAACATAATTTTATAGCATCTTACACTTTTATTTGTGAAACAGCGTATTTAAATATGTTAATGTTATGCACATCCATTGAAACAGAATACAGGCTATAAACTTCATGCTGTGAGCATGAAACCTGAGGCTGCTTCAAGAAATTTTTGCTGACTCTTATTATTAGTTTCATATAAAATCATAATGGACAAAGGTCAGAGAAAAATGAATTGTGTATATCAAATGGGTTTATTTTGTACATTCAGGATTATTTTCTGTATTTATTTTCACAGTTTCCCTGGCTTCCCTGCAATCCTTGATTTTACAGAGCAGCTAGAGGAGACAAATACTATTGAAAAATGGGAAAACTTAATCTGAAAAAGAAGGCAGTTGCCAACCAGTCCATGATCAGGTGTCCTACCTTTCAGGCTGCTGAATTTGCTTTCTGAAACTAATTTGACTGTTTAAGGAGAACATTTGTGTTATCATAGCGTAGAAATGTATCATCGTTTTTATACACACTCATAAATTCTACAGCTCAGCCAGTAATTTTAAAGCTTGTCCAAGACTCATGTTTGTGCTGAAACTCTGCAGAAGACGTTGCAGCTCAAAAGAACAATTTTGGAATGAAACGTGGTATTTTGCATGAGATGGAATGGCTCTTTCAGCATATGGCAATTATGATGTAGCTTGTTCTGGCAGGGCAGGCAGGAAGTCTGCAGCTCGGGGTCCTGTGCATCGCAGGGTGTTGACAATTACTCCTATATGTCATTAAAAGTAGCCAATTAGAAATTTTATTTTATTTTTTTCCTCTTCCAAGGGCCTAAAATTTTTATTGTTTATACAGCTCTCATTAGATTCAGCCAAACAGTTGCAAACGCTTCTAGGCTGTGGCAGTGGCACAGTGATGCTGTGTGTGAAGCGCTGGCGTTCGCCATGGGCTGGCACAGGGTCGGGCGCCATGCGGGGTGTCCTCAACGCGCTATTTCAGTAGCTCTTTCTTGCAAGGTAAACACTTTAGCACAAGGTCAGCATCCATGTAGCAAAGTTTTTCTTTCCACCAGGCACATAGGGCTAGCCTTTTTTACTTTTTCCTCTTATTGTTTGTTCATTTTGTAAAATAGCAAGCAAGGTGTTGATGTGGTGCAGCAAGTGAAGGCAGCAGGCTGGGAGCACAGGTGAAGGAAGAGGCCAGCTTCGCAGTCGCCATAAATCACAACCCTGCCGGCTTCCGTGCAGCTTCAGTAGTTTGTACCAGCCTTCATTTTGGAATGATGAATTTGATACATTATTCAGTTTTTTGGAACCAAGTGTTATTTTCCTCTCTCTGTTCTCATCTTCTTGAAGTCAGGAAGGGTAACAGGATCACTGTGTGAAAATACTGCGGGTGGAGCGAAAGGCTCTGCTTGAAGAAAATATTGGCCACAAAATACGAATTGCAGGTCCGATGCTGGAAAATTAAACTAAAGGTTGGTTTGTTCTCCTTATCCTTCCTGTCCCCAGTGTGCTGGGGTGGGGCCATGAGAGAAAGATTGCATTAAAGGAAGTAAAAAGCACTTGTGATGTTTATTCTCTATAAAACACATTTCAAGCATCAAACCCTGTACTTGGTATAAATTCTAAATGGGAAAGAACAGAGTGTATTGGAAATGTGATGAGGAGATTATTAAAGGGCTGATTTAAGTAGTCATGTTGCAGCCCATAAACCGTATCTAAATCTCTGGAGCAAGCTTAAAATACTACATTGAGGTCAATCTTTAGAATACCTGGATTTGAGAAAATTGAAAACAAATTTCTGTGTGGAGGAGTTCAGATTCAGAAGTCTCTCGTTCATTCTGGAGGGCGAACTCTTCTTACTAACATCTTGAGGAATGAGTGCTTCAGCCAAAGGGTGGTGCTGACATAAGCAAAAGCAGTGACTCATTAATTCGGCTTCGGTTGGGCAACAGAAGCGGGGGGCGGGGAATGGCCTAATCCTCTCACAAGGCAGAGAGGTGCCTCTTCATGGTGCTGCTCAAAGTGTCTCTGCAACCCAGTTCTGTCTCACAGCATGCCCGCTGCTGCTCTAGCCACAGGGCGGGTGGCGTTTGCGTGGTCCCTCGACATGGTGCAGATAGCATCACCACGTCCTGCGCCAGGTGAGCCCGCTGCTGCCAGGGCTTGGCTCCTGGCACATGGCTCACACCGCGCGTGGCCAGCTCTCCGCCTCCCGCAGCGCTCGCGGCATGCCAGCAGACAGATAAGCATAGATTTGGTCACTTGCCTAAAGTCATATAGTAAGTCGGCAGCAGAGCTCTGAATTTGATAACTAATATAAATATTTATTACTGGTTTTACTCTGGCAGTGGTAGGTATCTGTGCTACGGTATACTCCACCTTGCACAGGGCTGCTGCCTTGGAAGGTGCAGGAGCCTTGCAGCTGCCTTTGCATTTTTTACTTTTATTTTTCTTCATTTTATGGGAAAAAAAAGTGGGGACAAAATTAAATGCCTGCATTTTCTTTAATTTTGTCGCAGATTTATTTTCTTAATAACATTTCCTTCACAGCTCGGTTTCTCTTTTAGTCTTTTCCTGTGCTGAAGTCATTCTCCAGTGAGTGACATCATTTCTTTACCAAAAAAACCTACTCTGATGTAGTTCCTGTAATTCAAGCAGTAATTTGGTTAATTCAGAATTAAAGGAGCTATTACTGCAAATACGATTTTAGTGCAGCATCAGAAGATGACTGGGAAGAGTTTTCCTTTATAGAAGGGATAGGCTCCCTAATTAGTTAAATGTAAGGAGGTATATGGAACAACAAGAAGGACAAGAGGAACTGTATTTGTACTCTGATCAATTTGCAAAATTTGTCTCCATTTGAAAAGTACTTTATTAGACTATCTGGAGAGATCTGTAATGATCTGCCAATGCAAGTAGTGTGCCCAGACTTGTTACCCAATTATTTTACATTGGCAATTAACAGCTAAGAAGAGCTTCCTGGAAGCAGTTTGTGTATGTTATAGGTGAATCCTTGCCTGTGTGCTTGCACTGGTGTATGCGAGCAAGGCAAGCCAGATTTAATTTCATTTTGTCGATGTATATGAGAGTGTGTAACTCATATACTTGTGTATGTATGCAGATGGCAAACCCTGTGTGTAATACTATGTAAATCCCAGACTCTGAGACCTCAGTATGGTCAAATTTCATGGTTTGGCCTATTAATTTTCATGTGACCAAAACAGTGTCTATTTCTCTTATATTTCCCTGGACTAGCTCTCAAGAGCAGCCAACATTTTGTGGGGTTTTTTTTTGTTTGTTTGTTTTGGGGTTTTTTTTGTTTGTTCATTTTGGGGTTTGTTTGTTTGTTTGTTTGTGGTTTGTTTGTTTGTTTGTTTGTTTTTCTCCTAATGGGCTGTGGAAGATGTTAGCCTAATGCCCCACACTTGTTGCTGCTGTAGGTCACTGATTCAGCAGAAGTGCTGGGCAGCCTGCCTGTGGTGGGGCCAGGGCCCTCGCATCCATGAGGACCACAACCTTCTGGGGCTGGCGGCCTTTCAGACATGGTGCCATGCTCTGCACGGCTGGGTTGCTGGCTTAGGGGAGCAGGGGTGCCCTTGCCACAGTACAAGTGGGCTGCTGAGACTTTCTGTAGTTGTGTCCCGTGGTACTTGTGTGCTTAGGGATGGTGTTGCTGCCTGGGGGGCTTCTTGACCAGGTTGACTCCACGTGTTGTCCCAGCTGTGACAAGGGTAGTGGAAGGGATGGCTGGAGGAGGTAAGGTGGGCTGACCATGGGGGCTCTGCTCTGCAGAGGAGGGTCTGCAGTCCCAGGCACCCTGGAGGCACTCCAGCTACCCAGCCCCAAAAGACAGGAGGGAGCTACTGGTCCACAGCAGGAGAACATGGGAGGTATTAGGAAAGGAGAGCGTCTGAAGGTGGAGACTTTCAGTTGAACTCAGGGTGAGGTTTTCCTGTCTTTCCTCACAGACTGTGGCTTGAAACATCTGGCAGAATGGCAGCGTCTGGCACTTTATTTGGCACTTCCATTTGCATGCCTGTGCAAATGTATCTGGGAAATGCACAAATACATTAATTGGGAAGATATGTACAGGAAGTCCATTAATAAGTGCATGGATTACATCTTTTCTATCTTTTCTTACTCAGTGAATTTCCAATCATGGTGTCTAGCAACAACCATGTATTTACCAGTCCCACTTACAAGCCCCACGCTCTTAAAGGCAATTGAGGGAAGAGTTAAGGTCATTGCAAACTGCATTTAATAAGTTATGTGGTTTTCAACAAGCAGAAATTTACACCCATCCCAGTAGCCTGACCCAAGGGTATAAACACTGTTTCTTCAGCCCTAATCTTCAAGCCAATGTGCTGAACAAATCATTTGGACAAGAAATACAGGGAGCGTGGATCGCTTTCTCAGACGTGATGCTCACAGAGTCACTGGTGCAGGGACAACATGTGCAGGGGCTGGAATAAACCCCTGCAGTTTCTGTTGGACAGACCTGGTTTTGCAACTTCAGGATGATTGTGGCAGCACCTTCAGCTAAGGGAACAGGAGGGAACCTGAACCTTTAAAAACTGATTTTAAAATATTTGGAGTATGCGACATCTATCACCTTCTCTACTGGTCTATGCAACATCTGTAAATTGAGCTGGCAAGGGAAATTAAGGGTAGGTTGGTCTGGAATATCATAAGCATAAAGAAGGCAGCAGGTAATTTTTTTAATTAACAAACCTACATGGAGTAAGTTTTACAAATTCCCAGCATCTGTGTGAGATTGAATTTGGCTTGCAAATTATGCTCAGTAATGGCTTTTGGTTTTTGGAGTCTGTGATGGGCCAATTCTTCCAAGCAAAGGCTTTATCTTGAATCCTGAAGTATACTTTGTGCTGGGAGTACTCGGGATTCCCCATTTCACATCCCCCTTCTCCAAGATTTCTGGATCCTGCAAGCTTCAGAAAGTGGCATTGGCAGTAAAGTCAGAGTAAATAGATTACTCTTACATACAGGTGCATAGTTATTACAGGTCAGTACATCTGACCTTTGGAATTCATCATCTGCAGACTCCCTCCCCAAAAATACCTGAGAGTTAATAGCTTGCTTATAGCAATAGGTGCAAATTTTATAGTGTGTTTTACAAATTACATTGTGGACTAGGGAAGAACAAGGTCCAGCTTTGAGGCCCAGTACTTTGAACTGGGGAAGGAATTACTAGGGAGTGGTACATGGCTGCTTCATTTAAAGTAATAGAAACAATGCTCCATGCTTCCTTGTAATATCTGCTGCCACCCGAGAATATGAAACATAAATGAACAATAGCCCCATATATAATGGGATATTTCTGCTGTCTTTCAGAACATCCTATACAAATCAAGAGGTGTAATAAGCAGATATGAATAAAGAGAATATTGTACAAGGACAAGAGGTGGAGAAGGATAAAGACAGGTTTATAAAGTCTTTATAAAGTCTGGGATGGTAGGTGTTACCATTGTGGACATACAGAAAGGGAAGTGTTCCTATAAACGCATGATCCTATGCTCCTGGCTAGTTTGTATTTCTGAGCAGAAGAATGCTTTGCTTGCAGGAGTAAGTCATGAAGGCTGACAGAGGGCTGTGTATTTACACGCAAATCTATGGATTTACTTCCATGAATAATGAAAACATGATACCTGTATAAATCTCCTTAGATGAGACTAAACTCAAGCTTAATGATGGTAAAATGGTAAAAAAAAAAAACCACTGAATCCTGTGGGAAAATGGCAAATGCAACTCTGGCTACTGAAGAAGCGTTGTACTGAAAGGCATAGACTATTTTTGGATGGAAAGAAAAGACTTCTTACCTCATCCTTGAAAGAAAGTTGAGACACACATTAGCAGCAAAGCAATTATAAAATGTTAGAGAAGAGACAGTGATTATTGGACTTCATGACAGGAAGTCATTGAGAATTTCCTGAAAGAAGTAAAAGAGGAGTGTATTTGCATTCTGTTCAGTGATTTGGGAGTACTTAAATATTTATAGGAAAATTCCAAGAGGTGGTGTGTGTTTTCCATTATACAGATTTCCTATAAAAAATAAATAAACGTTGCCACAGCAAACTAATGGCTACAGTTTCTGCTCTCTGCTGCAAAACTTACTCTTGTTAGATTGTATTGGGCTTAAATTTTTCCTGAATCATTGATTTACTTTGCTCGATTGCAAAATTTTTTTTGCAATCCAGAACACAAAAGACCTATGCTAATGAAAATTCATGGAATTTAAGAAAAAGAAACATCACTGAACTTTTTACATGAGGAAAAAACCCAAAGCACCACAAACCTTAAAATACCTTTATCTTTTGATTTGGGGTCTATACCACTTTCATATCTCTCTCTTGTTTCTGTCTCTCATATAAAACCTCTTGTTTTGTAAGGGGAACCTGAACAGAAGTTGAAACATCTGTGCGCTCTTAAAACTGGTGTAGGGTTAAGCCTGGTGGGTGCGTTGAGCTGACTTGCGTCGGGCAGGTTTGGGTCAACAGCCCCTGAGGGTGCTGGAGTGCTCCAGCCACCTGTCTGTTAGTGAGGTCGCTTTCTAACCAGTTTCCCCAGTTCCCCTCTGTAAGTCGGCTCTCCTTGTGTCACGCTTACCCTTCTGATTAAAATTTATTCATCCCAGAATTATGAATAATACACAGGAGGAGGAAGGGGGGATATAAAACAGGAGGAATATGCATATAAACATGCAGAACTTCACACCCCAGACTCTTTCATTGCTCTCTGGAAACAATCTAAATGTCTGGTTATTTCTCCTCTCTCCCCACTGTATTTGAATGTATTCAAGCAGCAAAAGAATTTTCCTGTCATTTTTTCTTTCGTGCCTGCAGGATTAATAGGTAAATAGCTGGGTTTGTTCTTAAGACGCTTGTTTGTGAGCGAGTAGGTGGCATCTGGATGTGAAAGTTTAATGAGGGAGATTGGCGCTGTGCTGGGGTGGGTTTTAGTGGAGAACGTGGTGGGGGCTCGCACTCCCCTGTGCCTCTGGTGGGAGGAAAGACCCCCCCCGCTGATGGGAACCAGTCACCCCTTGCTCTGGGCGTCTCACAGGTTTTGGGCAGACATTTCAGGGTCTTTGTCTACTTGGCAGTGGTCCCTGGGCATTGTAGGGAGCATTGGCTTTGTGGGCTCTCATCTGTCTCTGCTTCAGCTAGTTCCAATGTGATCCCTTGGTTCCTAACGATCTGCTCACATCCGTTGAAAAAATGGGGATGCAAGGAGCCTTATGATTTAGGATCTTAAATGCTCTGTTGAAACCGGGCATGGGAGGACTGGAATGCCTCAGGTCTGATCCTAGCATGTACATCCTTTTATTCTGTGGTTTAGTTGTGGTAGACAAGTTGTTTAGTATAAAGATGCTGACATTTGTGTGGGTGCCCAATTCCACAAGTAAACACTGGAATATTTAGTTTTCGGAGACATTGAGCAAGTGGGCCCACATTGTTCTTTGTGAAGCCACTATTGATTAATTCCTCTATAAATAAAATCAGAATCAGACCCAATTTTCCAAAGAGAAGGGAATTAAAATAATTTCTGTTGTTTGGTATGGGCATTGGGGTGAAAAAGTCATAATTACCCCAAATTGAGGGTAATCTGATCCTATCAATTCAGTTTTCCAGTAAATGTTTGTTTTGTTGTTGCCCCCCCCCAGTCTTTCAAGTTCTGTCTCGGAGCATTTTAGCAATTAATCTGAAATATATTTATTCTTGTTAATGCTTTTCCCCGCACAATGGCTTTTGTTTGGCTTCAAGTTCTGGTGTGTGTTTTTGAACTTCCCTCCAAGCTCGTATTCCAAGCCTAGATTCATCTGAAGCTGTGAAACCTAGCATCGCCTTGGGGAGCTGGAGCCTATTTTCCTACTCCAGAGGAATTCCTCTGGCACTGTGCATGCTGAGCTTCTGAAGGCTGCTGATGTAAGAAACCAGCTCCTTTCCAGAGCATCAGGCTAAGCAGTACAGTTGGTCAATGTTTGTTTCTCTTACAGACCAAGTTTGTATTAGGACTGAACCGATTTACTTAAGAGCTTTGTTTATTCTCTGTCATGAAATTCCAAGTCCACCATTGGTTTTGGCTCCCTTGCTCACTTTGGGCTTGATCCTCTGAGCTAATCAGCTGCAGCAAGTTATGTGGGTCTCTTCTGGATTGTTCTTTTGAACTGATACGTGTGTGCACAAAGGCACATATATTTTTCTTTTTTTTTTTTTTTAAAGTTGATTTGTGCAGACATCAACAGGATATTATTAGTCCCGAGAACTGACGACAGTTTGACAGCCTGATGCGTAGAGGAAGGAAGTTTACAAACATCTTGGAGAGAGCCATGTTGAGCAGTTGAAGGAAATGAGGCATGTCCTGCTGTTATTGTGCTTATAGAGCTGGGATTCCCAAGGGGCAGAATAACCCCATCTTGAGACCTCAGTCTGGCAAAGAACAAGTTGACTCATATTTTATTTTTGTTGGTTTTGTTACGAGTCTGTTACTGTTCCAGTTGTGATGTTGCTTGTAAACAAACTGCTGCTATAATTTTATTTGGAGCTATTGAATGATAGCTTAGGCACATACAGGAAAGCAGGCATCTAAAGCTAGTTATTTTTTTTATATATGTTTTTGATGTTACACTGCATCAGTTATGATAGTTCCCAGATTAATAAATGCAGACACTGAGTCCAGTTTGTGCACAGAGCTCTGCATACACTGGACAAGAAGCTCAGTGTAAGACGTGGTACCCTGGGAGCTCCTGAACAAGAGCCCCTCGCCTTCCCTGTGGGGTCACCAGTGAGGGTGAAGCCTGTCCCCTGTGTTTGGGGACTGACTATTGCTCAGTTTGGTTAACCATAACATAGGGAATTCAGTGAAATGAAAAATAGGAAGCTAGTGACAAATTTTCTATAAAATGAAAGTGTTTAAGCGACACAAAATCATCAGGGCTAAAAGGCTAAATGTGCTCTTTGTGCTGAATGGGAGGAGTGCTGTTCCTAAAAATCAAAAGCAGTAAAACTCTTCTGTCCCATGCGCAGAACATGCTGATGCATCCTTAGAGACAGGCGTAATGTATGCACACATTTCCACTCAAAGGCTGTAATGCAGACTCTGTGTGTCTTGACTTTTCCGTGGCTGTCTATCGGTGTTTGTCAGAACTTCCTCCTGCGTTCAGAAGTAAGGGGAGCCCTCTGACTCACTTTGTGCCATCATTACTCCTTTCAAAGTTACATTTGATGAGCTGCAGTGTTAATGGACACCAGGTGATCTGAAGTCCTTTCTGCAGCATGGTGTGCCAGATCCTTAAGAGTTTGGAAGGAAGACATGCAACATTTTATTAATAAAGTTTTATTAAAAGATAACAGCTAGGCTGTTCACTGAGCAGTTACAGCGATGGTGATACCATGGTGTCCCAGTGAAGTCAGGTATTGTAACAGGGGTGACGGTAGGGTAGTGATAGGACAAAGGCTAATGGTTTTAAACTGAAACAGGGGACGTTTAGACTGAATCTTAAGAAGAAATTGTTCCCTGTGAGGGCGGTGACACACTGGCACCGGCTGCCCGGGGCAGCTGTGGGTGCCCCGTCCCCGGCAGTGCCCAAGACCAGTCTGGGGCTTGGAGCCACCTGGGCTGGGGGAGCGTCAGGGGGTGGCCTGGGGGGGCTTTGAGGTCCCTCCCAGCCCAAACCATGCTGTGATTCTATGGCAGCAACAAATTATGGCCAGGGAAGTTGAGGCTGGGTGTGGAGACCCCCTCCCCAGGCAGGCCCCATGGTGCTGGCGTTGGCTGTCTGAGGTGCTGTGGGGTCCTGCTCTGCAGAGGGTTTTGAAGCTGGGATGGAGAGTGCTATGGCTGACTTGATCCAGGCTTAGACGCAGTCGTACAAGACACCTCCCGAGTCTCTTCTGGGTGATGGTGCCACGGTTCTTCCTCCCCAGGCTTCTGCGAAGCCAGCAGGACAGCTGCTGTGACCTCGGCTGAAGTCAGCCACAGCAGGCAGAGCCTGGGGAGAGAGGAGGAACGCTGCGTGGGGCAAGCGCTCATTTCAAGACTTTGACAAACACAGCCAAAGGGACTAAAACTTGCCCTTTAGTTGTGTGGGTTTTTAAAAGCATTTCCTTACTTGGAATGTTAATCTTTATGTCTCCTATTTTATTTTCTTTCTCCCTACTTATACTGTATGGCTGTTTCACTGTTCTCGCCTCACTCTTTAGCATGCCCCACATTGAGAGCCGGTTCTCAGGCAGGAGCATAATAGCATCTTCAGGGCTATGTGTTACTTTCAAGCTTGGACTAGATCTAGAGATGAAATGTCATGTGCTGCTTCTGTGTCGTGGTGGTTAGTCCAGCTGGGCAGCTCTGTACGAGCTGTCCCAAACCTTGTCCCAGAGCTGCCAGCCAGGGCAAGAGCATCTCCTCCCTCCTGGGGAGGTGGGATGGGGAGAGAACCACCACTGTCTGCAGCCAGGCACTGTGCTAACCAGGGCCAGTGGAGTCCCTAGATTGGGGTTAACATCTCACCAGGTATGACTCGCAGCCAGAAATTGCTCTGTCTTGGAATAGCAAGTCAACTGTTGCTGTTGCCATTTCCAATGTTGTTTTGGGTTCTCTTGCAGTATTTTTTTTTATTTCATAAATATATTTCAGTAGCTGAAGTGATTAAAGAATTAAACAGTCGTTCATGGGAGTGAAATAAACTAGACTTTTAAAATGTATATACTAAATAAAAGGCTTCATGTTGGCATGTCGATGAATATCTGCAGAGTTGGTTGATTATTATTATTTATTTTTTTTAAAGCCAGTAGATTATCACTTGGGTCACAAAGAATAGTTTAAAAAAAGAGAAAAAAAAGCAAGGTTAAAGTGTATCCTAACTCTCTTGCTCACGTTTATAGTACAGTTTTATTACTGAAGGTAAGACAGGTAACTGGGCATTACTCCAAATTCCTGGCGGCTTTCCCTTTCCAAGGCACTAATATGGGGATTAGCGTGTTGTTTCAAAGCTATTACCTTTCTTCACCTCCATAATTGCTTGTTCTTAGGGGAGAATACTGAAAACTCAGTGCTCATAAAGTAGACTTTTTATGCAACGTATGCAAAGTTATATTTTGTTATCAGTTGGATTTACTTTAATCTCTGTGTGTGCATTTTCGTATGGCCTGTATGTAAATTACAGGTTCTTTGATTATTTAAGCGCATATATGGCACAGAAGTAGTGGACCAAAGTGAGAACTCAAGATCCTAGTGCTTTTGAGCTTCAAACTGTTGGTATGTTTCCTTGTGATAATAACTTACTGCTCCCACATGAACACTACTGCCCGGCCTGTTTCTGGGATCACAATGATGTGGCACACTCCAGAAGCCGTGGAGGTACACGAAGGAGAACTTCCATGTATGCAAGTGGAGAACATGTTGTTCCTCATGTGGCTTAGGGGCTACTTTCTGTACACTCAGAACTGAGCTGAGAAACAATTGTGTTTCTTCTTTGGATGCTCGTTCCCAAGATGACCCAGAGTAACAGCACCAAGACTATGATCAGTGAACTGTTTCTCATCTGAACCGATCTGGGTAAGCTGGAAAACAGATATAATGCGTACCTGTGCACAGTGCGGCTGCTGCTTGGGGGAAAAAGCCACCTCTCAGCCGTGGTGGAGTGATGGTCTGACTGGGAACGGGAAAATGGGGTCTCAGAACCAGGAGACGACAGGTAGTGGAGCAGCAGCAAACTTTGCTGACTGCAGCTAGAAGAATCCGAAATGGGCTGACAGAGAGAGAGACAGCAGGAGAGAGCATTTGCTGCTAACAATTGACTAGATCCCATGCCCTTGGGGAAGTTTTTGTTCTTTTCTTGGTAGGGGAAATAGCTTGGATGAAAGATACGAGGATATGAAATAAGTTTAACAGCAGGAAGTTGTGTAAACATGATGAATTCCATTAATGGAAAATTTCAAATTGAAGGTTGTCAGTCCTTGTGTATATACCTCTCGTTTTCTTGTGAAACATCACGCGGAGTATTGAAACGCTGTCATAAAGGAAGGCATTAAAAAAAAATGAGAGAAGAATATGCTTGGTTAGTTGCCTGGAAAGAGTAAGAAAATGTTGCTGCCTTGCCCAGGATTACAGTAGATTTGGAAGGTGGTGTGTCATATTTTCCTGCCGTGTTTTACTTGTCCCGTATGAATAAGAGTTCGTTTGCAAAGCTTGCTGGGGAGGAAGGCATGCATGAGAGCACCAGAAAGGCAGCTTCTCCGTGGCTGCTGGCGAGAAGATTACTCAAAGCAGTGCAAGGAGGAAATTCTAAAATTGAGAAGCTGGTAGCATCACTCAGCAAAAGGACAGCTTGCAATTTTGAGTTATAATGATACTGTTAGAAAAACACCCAGTGGCATTTAGTCTGAATTCTGAGGTGCTAAGATGCACGTATGCACCATCAAGACTAACGTGGGAGAAGTAACACCAAGTGACTCGTCTCTCTCCAGAAAAATTGCAGCAATGCTGAGATTGCAGAGCACAAGCGTACAAGGTGCCGTTCCCTGTGGCTTGCAAGAGATAATGAACCTGGATTAATTTTCCTTGCTATTTATTCAATTTTTCAAAGACTAGAAACATACGTTTTTGTGTGTATATATGT
The DNA here is from genome assembly GCF_015220075.1 of Falco rusticolus. Lineage (NCBI taxonomy): Eukaryota > Metazoa > Chordata > Aves > Falconiformes > Falconidae > Falco > Falco rusticolus. Next base: position 83,554,242 of record NC_051210.1, on the reverse strand, counting down.
ATACATATATACGTGCATGCGTGTGAACACCTGTATTGGGCTGTGGATGATCTTGCCTACAATCCACAAAGCACCTCCCCCCCCCGCCCCATCCTGCACAGTTGAAATAAGATGCAGCTGACATCAGTCTCTTTGCCTTTTTATGATATGGGGATGCGGTGGTATCAAAGCAGGCAGGATGAAAGCACAAAAGCTTCCTGTTTCCAGCTGTTTTCCTCAGCAAAGATTTTTTTTTTTTTTTTTCCTAAAGATGATGCTTCCTTTTAAGGGGTTTTTAATCTGCAAACTGTTTCCTCAGTTTATTTCACTACAGTAAAATGTGTTCCCTTTAGGTCATATCTGTCTCTTTTAAAAACCAACCTGCCCTTTTCAGTAGTTTTATTTGCTACTCAAAAGAACAAACATGACTTTATAAAAAAACCTTTAATGAAGTACAAAGACCAATAAACCTTTTGCCACTAGAGCTGAAAATTTATAGTGATTTTTTTTTTTAAAGAGAAACCTTGAATAAATTAAGTGGGGAAAGATACTGACTTCATAATACTTTAGAGTTTTTAATACTGAGATTCTTGCGTTTTTACCTGTGCTTGGTGTACAAAAGTAGGTTTAGATTTAGGTCATATGTAAAAACTGCTTGTTTTGGGGACACAAGTAACTTTAAAGAATGGAAGAAATAGCAATTGGGATAAAAAAAAATCTTCCAGCTGCTTCCATTATGTTAGTCTCTTTTCATTAAACTGATCTCTCTTTGTTTACTTTCTTCTAAACATAAAAATTAAAATATATTGTGCCTTCCTCTGCGGCTCTAATCCTCTATGTGGGTTTGTCACATTTGGAAGTATCCTAAAACACTGCCAACACCTTGGTGCAGAGAGGTGCCCTGCATTGTATTAAGGTAAAATGTTTATGGGGGAACTATATGGTGGGTTTAAGCTCTCACCCAGGCTGGGTCCGGCAGTGTGGTGCCTTGCTGGTGTCACAGATGTCCGCCACTAACGCAGTGTCTGTGCTCTTGGCCACGCTGGCGCTTTTGCTGAGGGAAGGCAAGCGGCGGGTTCCTGCCCGCTCCCTGTGCGAGGTGGATGGAGATTCAGCCAAGAGATGAAGAATCACCCTGGGCACAAGCGATTGTACGGTTTTGCCGGAGAGATATGGCAAGCCCTTGGACTGCAACGAAACTGAAAGCATAAGGGAGAGAACCACCTCATTTCATTGGAGCTGTAAAGCTTTCTCTGACATATGTTTTGAATGGAGATGGTGTCCCAAATGCCAAGATGTGTTGAAGGATAGCTGGTTGGTTTTGGATGATTGTCCTATATTTACTGCTTACAAGTTTCATTGTTGTTGAAAGTCTGCTGTGGTCTGTAAATATGTTCTGGAGCTGTATAAAAATACCACAATTAACATATTCAGAAGGACAACAATTGTCATGGTTGAATGACTTAGAAAGTAGCACAGGCTGTAAACAGGATGTGCTGAAATGAACTAGCACACAGGTCTGCTGCAATGGTCTTTTCAACGAGCGTCTGCTTGTTATCAGCACTTCTGAAAATAATCTTTGGATCCTCTAAAGGACATAATGCTCTGGTTTTTAAATCAGTTCCTCTAAGATGGGAAGCTTAGCTGGCATTGCTACTATTAAAGATAGCCAGATTTGGTTTGGGAGTGATGTCTGGATTCTTACTCTCTAGCTTAGCAAAATGCTATAAAGGGAAGAGGGAGAGGGGGAGGAAGGATGAAAATTTTCCCCAAAACTCTGCTGGAAAAACCCTTCTATTAACAAATTCAATAGCTAAGAGGGAGGCAGGATGTCCTAAGAGGAACTTGTATCTAGACATGGTGGGTGTATGAGATTGTGGTTGTTTTTCACTCAGTAGTGTTAAGGTGTGTAACAGGAAAAAGTATTTCATCAGAATGTTTCAACAGACTCCAGGAACACGTTGCTGAATATATGCTTGCTTTGGTGGAGGGGCGTAATTTATTCAATTTCACATCTCTGCAGTTTTAAATGCTGTAACTTCATTTCAAAGGGTATCTTTAAGGATGATTTCTTTCTTAACGATCCGTCAGATGAAAAAAGTACAGAATTTGCTAAAAACGCCATTCAGAAAGCCACGGACTCTTTCCCAGGTGTAATTCTCAGGAGCATTCTCCAAAGTCCCTGTGATTTAGAAAGATGTCTTGAATGATGATCTAAAGACAGAGGATTTCCAACGATGCACCGAAACTTGTCCTTTTGGCATCTTTTCCCACAGGAGCCTCTGCTTTCCCTAATGTTCACAGGAGCAGTTTCCCTTAGTGTGGGCAACTGGGCCTTGAGTGCAGCAAGGAGTAGATGCTGAAACAGTTTCCATCTTTCCCTTACAGGTGGTTTTTAAATTTATGTCTTTTTAATGAGTTCCCTTGCAAAGAAATTTGTGGCCTTCTTGGGAACAGGGAGGGAGTTGGAGCCCTGTAAGTTTCTTACGAGCATATGGTCAGGCTGAAAAATAGCAGATGCTGTGTGAGCAGAGGGCAGAGCCTCAGAAGGTAGGAGATGAAGAAGGCTTCAAGAGACCCTCGCTCAGTGATCTTTCAGTTCAAAATCAAATGCTGCCGTTATGTAAGTTACCCCTGGCAAAAACTTCAAGGCTTGCAGTCATGCCTCAGCTGTTCGTAGAAGAGTCGAAGTTTTCCAAAAGTGACAAATAATTTCTCAGGCTTCCATTTTATCAAATACAGCTGAGTTATGATGCCTCAGAAGAGTCCAGTGAAAAGACCTAACAGTCTTGAACACATTTGATACAAGAAGCTATGCAGGGCAGATATTGAAGACTGAAGAGGTTTTGCAGATACACTTGGTATTCATTGTTATCCTGTAAGAGGAACGGAAAGCCTTGAGAAAATTAATGAAATTATCGTGTTTGAAGAGAAAGGTTTTATTAGCGGTTCCTCATATACCAGGGAAACGACGTGTGCTGTGTGCTGAAGGTCCTCAGCTGGCAGAGGCTGACCAGCACCCAGAGTCTGTGTTTAAAAAGAGCACCGCGTGCCAGGCGCGGATGGAGGGACATGGCATGTAAGGGAAAGATGCCTTGCGAGTGAGCAAGTTGGCTGTCCCTATGGTCAGCCGTACCTGTGACCACGTGCAGTGCATCTGCTGAGGACTGGCATCCTGGTGGTTTTTGTCAGTAAGTATAATGAGAGGGTAGCGCTTTGTGTATTCTACAGTGATGAATTAATTTGGTGTTCGTTGTGGTAGCACTGATCATAATGAATTAATTTGACATTCATGGGGATGTCATGTTTGGTTTTTTTTTTATTTATTTTAAGCTTCTTTATTACAATGCAGAATTATTTAGTAGGCACTTAAAGCATTAGACATTTGATGCAGTTGTCATCATAACCTGTTTGTACTGTTCCCTTGTCTGGATGTTTCTCATGCATCGTGTTCATTCTCTGGAGAAAGACTTACTGGGTGCTAGTAGGGAAGCTTCAGGTACAATGATGGTACAGCGGCAGTACGGAGTTTAGAATTTGCTGTTCCTCTTCTTCTGCTTGCCTATTTTAAAGTACCTGAGCAAACTCCAAGACTGTAATGTGATTGATTTTACACAGCTTGGAATAAGAAAAAGGCATTTATTTTTGCTGCATAATGCCCAAATCTAAATGCATCATCAGTAATTTGTGGCATCGTTGAAGACAAATAGTCTTTTCTCTGTGTAAATATTAAATAGTGAAAAAGCCATAAAATTTAGTCCTTTGTGCCTGCCTTTTTTTTTTTCCTCCTTAAATGTGCTCGGTTGATAAATACATATATGTATATTATTTATATCTTCTTTTGAAGCAGGTGTATGATTGCACATGCATTTTATTTTTCATTGCTAAAGTGTTTCAGTTTAACTGGGAGACATGCTGGTGACTTGAAGCAGTAAATGTTGCTTTAAAACTGAGCTGATGTGCTAGTGCAGAAAATATCTGAAGTGCAACTCCCGCATCAAGGGAGTGATTTTTAAAGCCTTTAAACATATTTTTTTGAATTTGTGCATGTTCTTACATTTAGTTCTTTCTACGTATAATGTATATTAATATTTCAGACACAATATGTAATTCTCACTGGAGATGTTCCACGATGCTTTATAGACACAGGGCAGTTACTTGGAATTTCTTCGTGTTGAAGTGCCTAATTATTAGTGTGGTCTGGACCTGAGAAGTCTGAACAATGGAAGGGGAATAATGGGTTTTTCCAGTCAATAGAGAGCACTATGATCCTCCTGTGCAGTGTCGCCAGTTTGACATTGCACCATGAGACTCAATGTTTGGTGTTTTAATTTGGCCAGTGAAAACAGATGCAATTATTTTGGCATTTATTTTTCTTTCTTAACCAAAAGGAAATCTCTAGCTTCTGTTTGCAGTGAAAAGCAAAAAACCATGAGCCGAGTTTAATCACTGTAAAAAACGAAGGAAAACAGAGGAAGCAATGAGAGCAAGTTTCATTTCAACCAGTCATGAGTTAGGCTGTTCGGGTTAAGCGATGTGTGATATGACTGAACTTACGTATCACAGAATTGTAGAATCGTTTAGGTTGGAAAAGGCCCTTGAGATCAGAGTCCAACCATTAACCCAACAGTAAACCTTATCCCTGTGTGCCACATCTACACATCTTGTAAATCCCCCCAGGGCTGGTGACTCCAGCACCCCCCTGGGCAGCCTGTGCCAGGCCTTGGCCACCCTTTCCGTGACGGGATTTTTCCTAATATCTAATCTAAACTGCCCATGGCACAACTGGAGGCAGTTTCCTGTTGTCCTAGTGCTTGTTACTTGGGAGAAGAGCCCAACCCCCCTGGCTCCAACCCCTCTCAGGGGGTTGTAGGGAGCCAGAAGGTCTCCCCTCAGCCTCTGTTCAACCAAGCCAGTCTTCTCCCCTGCCACCTTGTCTTTTGGTGCTTGGGGACAGCCTGCTCCTACGTCTTTAAGGTTTCCTTCCTGAAGAATGTCCAGCCCTCCTGGGCTCCATTGCCCTCCAGGACTGCCCCCCTAGGGACTCTGCCCACCAGACCCCTAAACAGGCTGAAGTCTGCCCTCAGGGAGTGGTTCTGCTGAGCCCCCTCCTTCTCCGAGAAACAAAAACTCTTATCATAATCTCGTGGTTGCTGTGCCCCACATGATCTCCAGCCATCGGTGGGGCACATTCCTAGTCAACTCCCTCACCAGCCGTGTCAGGAAGGTCTCTTCCACACACCCCAGGAACCTCCCAGACTGTTCCTGCTCGGCAGTGTTGTATTTCCAGCAGGCATCTGGTAAGTTGAAGTTCCCCATGAGAGCAAGGGCTAGGAATTGGGAGACTTATCTGAGCTGCTTATAGAGTATTTTATCTGCCTCTCCATCCTGGTTGGGTGGTCTGTAACAGACCCCCACCGTGCTCTCTGCCTTGTTGGCCTGCCCCCTGACTCTTACCTGTAAGTACTCATCCCTACCGTCACCATCACTAAGCTCTAGACAATCAAAACACTCCCTACGCGCAGGGCTACCCCACCGCCTCTCCTTCCTTGCTTCTCCCTTAGGAAGTTTTTAGCCGTCCATTGCAGCACTCTGGTTGTGTGAGTCATCCCACCATATTTCTGTCATGGCAACTGTGTCATGGTTTTCCTGCTGTGCTTCCAGCTCCTCCTGTGTGTTGCCCATATTAGTGTAGGTGCACTTCAGTTGGGCTACTGATCCTGCTACCTTTTTGGGGGAGAAGCCCTAATTCCTACGTGACCATTCTCAGGTGCTTCTGTGGTTTCTAATACATCAATAACTTCAATATCAACTTTGTTGAACTCGAGCACATATTCTAGAAAGGAGGGGTTTTCAGCTCAAGCAAAATCTAGCCTACTGTATCAGAGCATAATAATAAAAAGGACAGAAGAGATGAATCTTGAGCAATGATAAGATGCTTTTGTTCAATCAAGAGTATGGGGCCAAGCTCTTTTCAGTAGTGCCCAGTGACAGAACAAGGGGCAAAGGGCACAAACTGCCACACAGGGAGTTCTGTCTGAATATGAGGAAAAACTACTGTGAGGGTGACAGAGCACTGGGACAGGCTGCCCAGAAAGGTGGTGGAGGCTCCTTCTCTGGAGACATTCCAAACCTGCCTGGACACGACTGAGCAACCTGCTCTAGGAGAACCTGCTTGAGCAAGGGGTTGGACTAGATGGTCTGCAGCGGTCACTTCCAGCCCTGACCATCCTGTGATCCTATAATATTTTTCAAATTAGGTACGTGAAACACATTAATATATATTACTGGATCTCTATGACTTTTCATAAGGGATGCATGGGCAGCTTCAGAACCAAGTGTACAAGGAAGGGTAGGAGCCATTTCTTCCCAAGATCAAAGGAATTCTAAAAAGTTTTCATGGAAACTCAATGGAAATACTAATTTTGGGGAGAAAAATAGAAATTCATGTTCTTAGCAGTATTGTAACATTATGAATGAAGCCAAATCTCAGAAGAGTGTTGAGCATGACTACCTTGTCTTTTGGCACGTTTGGAACATTTATGCAGTAGTTAAATGTAGATGCTTTATTTGATAGCTTTTTTCTGTACGTGCATGGGAAAGCTCATCGCTGGACTCCTGCGTGCATTCATCGCTTCCTCTCTGCTTTATTGGTGTTGAAAGACACAGCACGTTGCGCTGAGCGTGCCCGTGGGAACACAGAGACAGCGCAGGGAAGGACAGAAAGCAGGTTGGAGCACCAAGACCCCAAGAGGTTGGCATGTATCTTGAGGGGTTGAGTGACTGTGGCTCCGTGGAGACTCCAGCAGCGAGCTGGGCCCCCAGGAGAGCAGGGCAAGGCAGCACCTGGGGCTGCTCTGCAGGAAACTTTGCTGAATGCCTGAGTTTAAGTATAAGTTCTCTTTTCTTTACACAAGATATATTTACATCTACTGCAGTGAGGAGCTCTTATCCAGGACACTGAAATAATTGGGGCGTGCAGATAATAGGCTTTTAGGGTTCGTGTTTTCCAGTTATGAGAGTTGTGGGGAATTGCAAAATTGAAAATTAAATGTGAAACATTGCATTCCAATAGCCGTCAGAGGGAGGATGCACCGGGGGCTGAAGTATCTCAATCCCTTTCTCTCTCCTTGTGAATTCAAGCCTGAGAGTGAAAGTAAGGAAAGAAAATATACCCCAACAACTTGCCTAAGCATGGGTAACTGTATCTAGAGCCTCTTCCTGTCCATCAAATTAATCCTATTCAAATTTGCAGCTTTAATGAACTGTTGACAAATGAATTTTAAAAGGCTTTGGGGATGGCAGTGGTTGCTACAAACCCAAATTTGTACCTTGGCCAGACATGACACTACAGCCCACAGTTTGCCCTCACTAACCTTTTACCAGTGGTTTATCTTCACTGCCAAACGCTGCCTTAAACTGGGTGGATTAAGCCAGGTGAAGTCACAGCATGTCCTTGAAAACGTGACAACCTCACTCGCTTTGCTGTAAAAATCCTTTTGCAGTACAGTGTAATACATCACTTAAAATTTCTGTAGGATTGATTTCTGGTAGATTTTTCCCTTGTCAGTTGATATTCTTTGCCCAGGAACATATGGATTGTCTTATGATAACGAGTGTCCAGTAAATAGAAAGTGTTTGCTAAGGGCTGTCATAATACACTTTAAATGCAAATACATCTAGGGCAGTTTTAATGTAATTTTCATATAGATGAAGTCATTCTAAAGTAGGCTTAAATTAAAGCGCTCTTCTCCAAAGACTACAAGTTTAGCAGAAAATGTCCTTTACTTTCATTAGATGTTTTTCTTCTGTTTATGTTTGATTTCCCTTTCATCAGATCTGCATGGTTTGCAATCAGGACAGTATCTTTTATTCGCTGCAGTTGGTACAATTTGTGACTTTTCCAACAGTCAGTTGGAGAATGAGCTGGACTGGTCGGGGTTGTGTTTTGGTTGTTTTTTCTGTCCTTTATTTTTTTACCTCAAATTTTTCCAGTTACACATTCCTCGCTAATCTTTCTGTTCCCAAGAAACATAAATATTGGGAATTAACCAGTCAAGTACTGGCCAGAGGGGTACAAAGCCCAGCTGCTGGTGTGGTCTGTAGAAAGAAAAAAAATAATAATCTGGTTTAGATAACATCATATTGAAGTATATATAGGAATGGCTCTAACAGATGCACTCCTGGATTCTGAGCTGCCCATTCAAAGGGAATGGACTGATCACTGAATTTAGTCCCTACTTGTAAGTGGAGGAAAGTCTGCTGGGTTTTTTTTTTTTTTTTAATGCTCGGTTTTATTTAATTTTTCTTCTTTATAACAAAGTAAGAAGCCAGCCTTCACCCCTTGAGTCACACAGCAGAGCTCCCGCTGAAGTAGCAGTGATTCATAGCAGAGGGGGAGGCTGCAGACATGGGTTAGAAGATGAGTGAAGCAGAGGGGAAGGAAGTTCCTGGGCTCTGGCTGGCAGGTTCGGTGCCACCACATCATGCTGAGGCTGTGCTGGCCGCTGTGGTCTCGCAGCGATAGCGTGGGTGTGGCTCCTTTCCCCTGGTCCTGCAGCTGGCAGCAGCCAGGCATGGCCCAAGACCCTCCAGCCTTGCAATGCTGCAACGCTTCAAAAGAGTGACAGCACAGAGGGCTGAAAAATTAACCCCTTTCCCCAAAGTTTTGACAGACTATTTAGAGCTAAAATTCTGGTTTGAGATTTTGCAGGTGGAAAAGAGGAATGAAGCTCACTGGATTACTTCCGTTAATTAGGAGTTTCATGTATTTTCTTCTACAACCTCAAAGCCACTGGTCAACTTTTAACAGTAGTTACGGACAGTTTAAGTCAAAGCAAAACTGCACAACTGCACATGAGTAAAAACAAATACTTTTTCTTTGGTATTTGTTACTCAAAAACACATAGGAAAAAGCTCTTCTGTGTCAGATTTCATCCAGTCCTATTTAGATGCCAGGACCCTGGTTGTTACAGAAATTCCTGGAGTCAACTGAGGGTGCCTGGATTAAGTTTTTAATGAGATATTTCAGCACCTAAACATATTACCTAATTTTGAAAAGGCCCTGCTGCTTCTTTCCACTGAAGGCAGTGGGTCTCTTCTATTTAAATATATTATATTTAAATATAAAATTGTGTAGTTAAATTGCCTACGTCAAGTTTAAGACTGGTTTCAGGCATTTTTTTTTCTTTTCAGATCAGGGCAGATAGATTTCTTGAGAGTACTTACCGTGTGCTAGATGTGCTGTTGTCTACATGATGCTATAAATTACTGGGCTGACTTATTCCTTGAAATAATCTCCTCCATGTATATGAGCAGAGCATTAACCTGGTTGTTCTTTTCCTTTGCCTTGTGGGAGCCCTGGTGCCCTCCCCAGATTGTTGTGATATATTGCAGCGTTGCTGCCAACTGTTAATGAGATTACTAATGCAGTGTAACTGGGTAGCAAATTATTAAATGCTGTTCCATACTATTATTCAGCGTATTTTAGCAATTTGTGAGGGGGGTGCTTCCTGTAAATCAAACTCCTCATATATTGTTTTTCTTAATACTTAAATTAAAGCCTACATTTTAAACAGTGCGTCCCTGACAATACTGGACCACACGCTCGAAAATAAGCTGTGGGAAGAAATCCGCTGCTGGAGCGTGGAGGAAGGACTTTTGCTCTTGCCCACGTGTCATGTCCAGACGTGTGCAGTCATTGTGCCCTGCGCTTGCATGGTCTCTGTGCGTGTGTCTGCATTGCCAAAGGATCTGGGGTCCTTGTGCAGGGAGTTCACGTTAAGGATGTAAACCTTAGGAATCAATTATCTCACTTTAATTGCTAAAGCACAGGGTTTGCTATTACTTCTTGGCCCTGTAACCCACGTATTGTGGTATTACTGCTGTGCTGGCAAAAAAACTGTCCATGCACTGAAGGAAAGCCCAGACCCACTTGGTGCAGGCACTGCTGCGCATCACCAGGCTGGACCCGGGGCTGCTGCAGGCGCCTTTCCTTGGGGAAAACACTCTGGTGACCAGTGCCTAAGCCAATGGTAGCGTTTGGCATGGCTCTCTGGGAGCAGGAGGGCTGTGGCTTGGAAGTTGGGACATCTTCTGCACATCCTGCTCAGTCACCTGGAGCATTTGAGCACCTTATCTGGTATGACAGTATCTTCTCTAAATGTTACCATATCTGAAGCATAATTTATACGACACACTTTTGGAGTGCTATTATGTAAGTATACATAACTTGTTAAAAAAAAAAAAGGAAATACATTTCCTCTGTATATCTGACTGGTGGCACTCGTAGAGACTTGGTGTCTAAAAAAAAATAATCATTGAAGGTGGTAAATAGGGCATTATTCATTTGGTGTTGGGTGCCTAAGTTAGATTTCTGCATTGATTTTTCTCTTCCACATGTAAACGTGTTTTGTTTGCGCTATGTGTCATCATGTGGTTGTATCTCTCAGAAAATCAGAATGTTCTAGCTGCATTCTGATTTTCCTTATAAAGCTCCTGTTTTCAAGACTACACAAACATGTGCCAAAAAAAAATAATTGGAGCATTTATTTATTTAGAAGCTCAATGCAGATTTCTCCCAGAAAGGGAACAAAGCGAATGTTAAAATAAGAAGGTAACCTTTGGCTCTCAGTGTCACCAGCCCTTCTCAGTGCTGCGTAGCTGAGATGAGCACCCGAGTGTTTTGTCCCAGCCTTGGGAAGCAGAGGGCTTCAGAGAAGCTTGGTGAGCAGATTGGGCAGGGTGGGGGGGTGAGGCAGAGTTTAATGGTCGAATAAATAAAAAAAATCTTATTTGCAAGGGAAGACAACGGACAGTCTATATGACGGTGAGATTTACAGGTATGGAGATGAGCCCTCTGTCCTTCTTGCTTGAAGTACTTTCAGATGTGCTGTGGTGGAGTGCTGGAGGGGCTGCGTGGCACGCAAGGGTGTCGGGGCGCTGCTGGGGGAGAAGTGGATGGACTGAAAAGGGGAAAAGTGTTGCTGAAGTTAGTGACGGGCAACAGTGAGAATACATACTAGACCCTCCTGGAAGTCCACAGCTGTCTCCTAGTTAGCCATCTAATTGTAAGTGGCCTGGCCTTCAGTAGGTTTTAATCAAAGTTTCCACCGTCACCTTTTGGCTTTCATTGCTAGTTTGGAACTGAAATGTCCATTTGTTTCATACTTAGACCTTCATAATCTGTTACTACAATGAGAGTTTAAGTAAATCTGCCCTTACATATTTCTAGGTCATGATGTAGAACATACGCACTGTGCCTGGAGCAGTGCGATTAACTTCAGAGTGTTCTGTGTTACTGGGTTCAAGTAAAAATTCAGTACTTTAACATTAAAATAGACTAATTAGCTTACTGTACATTCATAAATAGATAACCACAGTTTATAAACCACATTCAGTTTATAACCGAAATAGCCCTGAAAACAGACACTTTCCTACTAAACTGTCTCCTCTCAGGTTAAAGTCAGTAAAAAAGAAGACTCATTTTGCTCAGAAAACCCTTCCCCCGTGGCACTCCCTATGCCACACTATTCAAAACTTGAATGAAATCAAACCTTCAGCAACTTGATAAGCTGGAAAGGGCAATATAACTACAACCTATTTTCTTACTATCTGCTTATATTTCCAGCAGATCTGCTAAGAACTGATTAAATGCCGAAGTTACGCAAATGGAGTGGATATGTGACAGTCATCTGTGCTTACAAGCACAAAGTCTATGTCATACGTGTGTTAGAAAATAGCTTATGTAACTCTAATAAATACAATGTGAGGTTTTATGACCTCATCCAGCAGCAGGACAGTGCAGTTCTTTGTTATGAATATTAAGATTGAGAACAGTTTAGATTTGTTTACACTGTTGACGTTTTCTAGCAAGTGCTGTCAAGTGGTGTCTCAGACTGTCTGTGGATATTTGTATAGACTTTGGAAATTCAGGCAGAAAATAAAATGACCATCTGATTCAAATGAATTTTCCAATTATTTGTGGCTTTAACAGAAGCGATTGAAGTGTGTTGTATATATCTGGCAGCTGGTCCTACTTCTTTGGAAAAAAAAAAAATCTAAAGCTTTGTATCTAATCCCTTGAGCAAACCAATAGTAAATTGTTCGTCAAATAAGTAGTAGGAATTTCCCATTTGGAATCTGTGCTTTCTTTACATTGCTGTCACGGAAAGGATAATTATATGCAACTTTCCACATGCTGGAGGTGCGCGGATTCACAGTTTGTCTATTCCTCTTCCCTTGTTCAAGCCTGAACTGCTGCCTGAACTTGGTGCAACTTCTCCCTATCCTGCGTCTGCAGTCTGTCAACATTCCCTCTATTGTCTGATACTAAAACCACGTTTGATTCCTCATAAATCCCTTTATTGTCTCCCCACTGTTTCCCATGTCATATTTAAGTTTTCTTTGCTGGTTTCCATGGCCCTTCTCAGTCTGTGCTTTTGTTCATGACTCCATCTCCGGGTTCCTTTCTCGTGATGAAGCCCGTCCTTGACTACTACTGTCACCTTCAAGCTTCATATGCCTTTCTTCCACATCACCTCCCTGTCTGTCTTTGGTGTGTGGGTGGGTTTTTTGGTGTTTTTTTGTTGTTTTTTTTTTTTTTTTAATCATGACCTGATGACATTTAGAGCAAAACAGTCAGAAAAGATTGCATCAATGGATATGCATTCTAAATTTGCCAATCCTTTAGTTTATTAAATGTCCAGGTGACCAGCTTATTCTTCCCTTATCTACTGCTCTTTAATCCTTCTGTATTTTGTCGGGTTTTTGTTAAGCTCGCTTTTTATTTAGTTCTTAAAAAACATAATACTCTGAGAAAAAGAAATTATTTTGAAAAACAAGCAGAAAAGGTCTCAATCCCCAAAATGGGTGTGTTTATCTTAATTTGTATTAGCGGTATCTGACGTACTGTTTGTAAGGTCCTTCAGAGCACAAAGAAGAAATAGCAATCCCGAAGTATCTGTTTATCATACTTGCCTAAGTATGATAATAATTATAATTAGAGTCTAGGATATTTCCCACCCTTCTCATTTTTGACACAACTGTAATTCGTAGAATGAGAAATGCTAATCACATGTCAGTGTGGCGTGTGTACAAAAAGTCTCTTTCCTGTGGGGATCTTGGTCCTTTTCCTTCTTACTGGAGGATATTTTGAATGTTTAATCCCCTATAAAATTACTTTCATTGGTTAATATACTATTTAATATAAAAACTGGGGTTTTTTTCCCCTTGAAGATAAAATTCAAATCTCAAGATGTTTGTCTTTCTCCATTTACTATTCTTTGTATTTTAGATCGTGTCAGCAAATCAACACAGTTGGCAGTCTCTTCTGGGGAAACACTCAGGGTTAGTATAAAAAGGTTTACTGATGCAGGTAAAGATATACTGGCTGAATTACTGCTGAAGTGAAATGCCTGTTTTGCAAACAGACTGCTGCTTGCCACACACGTTCAGGATTTTGGCATATTTTTCGTATTTTTTTTAATTTTCTATTTTTAGCATCTAAGACTCTCTCTCATTCTCTGTTTAAAATTATATAAAAAAGCAGCTGATGTTTTATAATCCACACCCTTTCCATTATTCCTTTCTTCAAACAACTTTCTTCAAAGACCTCAGTGCTGAGGACCCCTCGGGAATCAGTCCGTATCAGGAACCCACCCCACTAACCCAGCGGTGGTCCGGGCCTGTGAGGGAGCACCCAGTGTTCCAGGAGCGCTCAGTGTGCCAGCAGCACAGCAGCCCTCAGCTTTTTTGACCTAATGCCATAGCAAAGAGGGTCTGGCTTTTCCTTTAACGCTGACTGTTTGTGTCATCTGCTGCTGGCAAGGGTGGGCTGTATCCATTTGTTCTTCTCCATCACCCAAACTGATGCTGTAAAAGCTAGTCCAGGGAGGGATTTTCATAGCTCTGAACACCCTTTCCCCAGTAAGGCTTGGGGCCACCCTTCCTGTCCTCCTCAGCTGTCACTTGTGCCCCTCCCAGCTACCTTGGTTAACCATCTCTGTGCACCTTTGCCATGTTTCTGTAGCAGCTTCACCGCTAGATTTTCCTTTGCAGTTCTGGTGCCTTCTGTGCCCTCCAGTTGTCCAGTGAGGAGAGCGCAGTGCGTAACTACACAGTACTCTGATTTTACGATGGTACAAATGAAATGATGCTCTGAGCCAGAAACCCTTGCCAGCCCAGTCCTCTGGTGGACAAAGGCTTGGACCTTGTTATGTTTCCTCCAGTTACCTCTTCATTTGCTCTCTAGCTCTTTACTTCTGGAGGAGCTAAACCTTGTGTATCCACCTCTGAGTTGCAGCCCTCTGTGTGAGCAGGTGTGGATGCAGATGTGTGTGAAGGCTGGGAGATGTATAGGGGTTGGGACTGGCAGGCTGCCTGCCCTGGCCTGGGATGGATGGCAGGCTGGTGTGTGTCACCAGCTCCCCTGGCTCTGGAGGGCTTGCCTGACACAAGGACGGTGTCCAGAAGACACCCACTCTTCATGTGCAGGAGTCAAGTGCTGGGAAGGAACTGCTGTTTTCCTTGGCATCTTTTCCCAATGCAAACACATTACAGCATTTTTGGGGAGGTTAAGCAAATGTCTTAATTTTGACCATATTATATTACCTTTCTTCTTTGGAAAGTCATCTAAATAATTTGACTCAGAGTTCACCAACAAGTGTTTGGAACGTTTTCCTTTCACTCTGGTCATCCACAACTGGTCCCATTTGCTGTATAGGTAAATCCGAGAACACAGCACTCTACTTAAATCATGTATTTCAGGGAGTCTTTCACAAAAGAGGAAAAAGTCCTAAGTTTAAGCATTTTTATGCTCTTGTGTGTTAAAATATTTTCCAACTTTGTTACAGTATTTTGGAATTACAGTACTGCAATTCTATTTCAGATCCACAAAGACAAATAATTATATTGATAAATACTGTTTTGCACTTGTGCACATGAAATAACTGTTCTTCAAGAATTATTGTTGGTTTGATATGTAGTTTATTCAGATCCTTTAAAAGAATATGGCCTAACAGTGAGTTAAAGAGGTGGAGTTGTGTAGTTCTTGCTCTGAAGCTGATAGATAAAGGCCAGATTTTCACAGGCACACTTCTGAGTACAGCCTACTCGCTCAGTATCTGTATTACATTTGTTAAATGTCATGATTTTGATTGTGCTGCTTCTCTGAATATTGTTGTTCTAAACGTGAAATATTGTTAATTCTGAATTAAAAGAACACAAATAATAAAGATGGAGCTTTGGTCTTAACTGAAATGTAAAACTCCCACAGAAGTAGAATTTCACCCCTGTGTTTTGATAGCAAGGTTTAGCCAGGGAAAACTGAATTTTCCCTTTCTGCTCACTTTGCTCTTTTACACATATGATTTTTTTTTTTTTTAATGTTCATATAGTGTGCTTCTCCTTCCATTTACTGTCATGAGCATAGTGGTCAGGTTACTTCACTTGTGTATTTGCACATGTGCTGGGATGATGGTGTTGGATGGGTGGAGTGATGCTTAGGTTCTTGGAGTGCACCATGAGACACCTTCACACTCTAGAAACCATCATATCATATGGCAAGAGGTTGTGAGTATGCACTGGTTTTATGCGGAAAGATTGGGCTAGTGATCTGTGTGCTTTAATAAACAGCCCTGAAAATAATATCAGATTGAGTATGAGGTTAGCTGAATGCCTGTTTTCCCACAAAATTGCTCAAAATACTGCTCAGACTGATGGTGGCAACCAGAAATGCTCTCCTGGTGCAAATCCCAGCCTCCTGCTCTCATGTGATTAAGCCGCATGTGTGGATGAATGGTGGGGAAATGGACATTCGCGGTCTGATTTCCTACGGAATTGACCAGATCCACCACTGTGCTCATTTGTCTTCTATTAGCTGACCTAGTTGCTAGCTACTCTTACGGTGTCCAACTCTGGGTGTGTACTTCTTTTTACATGGGTTTTCCATATGTACCATCTTTCAAACTGCACCTTTTTTTTTTTTAACAGTTCTTAAGTCCTGAGTTTTGCTAGCCTGAGTCATCTTTTTTTCTTCTCACCCCCTTATACACACACACACACCCCCCATATGAGCAAAATGCCGGTGATATCTGTGATGCTGTTCACTAGAGGAAACCATGAGAGTATAATTTCCTAGCCTATGATTCTAGGATTTTGTGTGTGTGCCCAAGTTTGTTATTGGAGGCGGTGGGAGGTTCAACCAAAATTGTATTCCAGAATCATCTGGAAAATTTTTGTTGTTCTGTGTTGTTGCTACAGTCTTGGATGATTTCCCAAGTGTTTGGATTATTTCTGCAAAGAGGAGTTTGTTTTGGGTTTTTTTCCAGGTTTGGGTGTTTTTCCAGAAAAAAATACTAATTTTCTGATTCTGTTTTCTGTTTCGGAGCACCTCAAGGGATTCCATGAAACTTTTGCTAAAGAAAGTTTAAGGGCCTGGGTGTTAGGACCAAGGTCAAGTAGCCTTACACGGTGCCTCTTGTTTATGTATCACAGCCCCTTAAAATAAAGTAGGTGTTGCCCCGAGAGAGTAGCACAACTTGTCAGAGCTAGTAGCCTACCATGAAAGTAATTTGAAATTACATATATTAGGCAGTAAGTTGCCCTTCAGGTTACCTAATTCTGCTGGAGCTGGAACGTGTATATTAAGCACTTTTATTCATTTGAGATTCTGAGCATGGAGGCTGTTTACAGACACCTAATGATCGGGATGATGCTTCTGTACACCTCCAACACCACCTGTGCTGTAATAGTGGTCACCTGCATGATGGAGTGCTCAGAACTCAACGTTTATGGTGGACTGTGATCGTATCTGCTGTGCTTTTGCTGATCTCGGTCCTCTCTGTATTTTCTGGGCACGTTTGGAGTCTACCGAGCAAATGGGGAGCACCAGGACATCTGGGCAGAGTGCGAGCATCTCTCAGCCCTGCTGCTGGAGGGTCTCAGAGCCTGGTGCCCTGCTTGAGGGCTCCCAAGGCACCCCTCTGTCTTCTAGAGGGCAAGGGAACCTTGGAACAAGATTCTTGTTCTTTGCAGGAAAGTACTTTTAGGGTTAGGTGGCTGCTTGACCAGAGGCTTTCTGGACTTGCTTCTCTGCATAAATGCAGCTTTTGGCCCCAAAATCAGTGCTCTGATTTCTCCCTGCACCCTTAAGCATTGGTGGCCTCTCTGAAGTTGCAGTACCTTCCAACACAGGGGTGTAACCCATGTGAATTGCAGTTGTTTTTTCTCCAGACCATTAATAGAGGTAGTGTGTTTTGAATCCAGCCATTCTCAGTCTACAGCACTGAACATCTTTTCTAGATTCAGTTGAACATGCTTTTCCCAGGTTATTAATGTTTAAAATAGGGTGGTTTGACTCTGTTTAAACACCAGTTTTACTACTTTACCTAAACTTGTGAGATGGGAAGTGAGGCTTTAGTTATGTAAATCACACTGTGTTAATCATGTATGAATCACGTTCTGAAAAACTGACCAAATCTGTCCATGATGATTTGCTTTTTATGTCGCATTGCCTAATGCGTGTGATTAAGTGAGGTTAATTTACAGGAGCTAGATTCTGGAGAAAATTACATATGTGTTCAAGTTTGTGTGCTCTGGGATGAATCCAGGCTCTGAGAATTAAGTTACCAGAGAATTTTGCATTGACTTTGGTGTCATTAGGGTTTCACTGTCCTAATTACTGAAGTGGCAGTGCTTACAGGGTACCTAATAAATTTCTGGAATTAGGTTTAGGAGCTTACAAACCTTCTTGCAATATCTGTCATACTAAATTATTAGTAAACTAGGCTAGATTAACTAGGTAGCAATTAGTGAGGGTTTTTTCTTTGCTGCTGGGGGAGAAGTGCTGTTGATTTGGGAGCTGGTTAGAGGGGAACAGAAGTTAGCTGGCTTTTGGCTGTTGTGAGCTCACTGGGTAATGCTTACGCAATACTTGTTACAATATGAAGAGAGACAAGGAGCACGCATGCGGGGTGCAGACACCCATCTGTTCGCCCAGCACTCCCGGTGCTGTACCCCACCGCATAACCCCTTTGTGGCCACAGGCACATGGAACGGTTGAGAGCCCCGTGCACGGTGTAACTCATCGTGTGGATGCTGAACCCACTCCAGTGACACTCTGAATTGCTCACAGGCCGAAGTTGTGTCTCTCTGAGGGTTTGCAGGCAGTGGGAGACAGCTGTGGTACCAACACAGCAGCAGTGGGAAGGCTTTGCCCAGCTCTGCTTCCATTGACAGATATTTTCCAGTAAATTCACGAATGCAGTAAAACTTCATTTTATTATTTGCTTTTTATAACTGTTTATGTTCAAGAACAATTTTGATCTTGCTAAGCTCTCCATTTCCCCGCTGAAGATCCAGGGTATTTTTGAAAACGCATCTTTTTCCCCCAGCTAGAACTAGCATTTTTATAGAGCTTTGTGAGACATGTTTTAGACTGAGTTACTTCTTTTTGTCTGTAGCTGAGATAAAGAATTAGTAGTTTAAAACAATAACTACGTGTTCCACTATGATCAAGGAATTAGATAATCTGGCATGTTTGCTTAAGGGGTCTGTATCTTGGGGCTTTTATAGGGCAGTATTAAAGCCCTGAGCCTTCTTATTATGCCAAATACCCAGAAGATTGCTTTAATGAGAAGTAAAGGGCCTTTTTCCAATTACAAGGGAATAACTGTATTAAGTTCCTGTGTTATGTCAACCTGCTTTGATTTGATTACTGTGAAAGAAATGGATTTATCTGTCAGTGTTACTTAATTAAGCCTTCTCATTGATGTTTTGCAGAGTAATATAGTGTAGTTTGCACATTTAAGTCTAAATACAAAGAAAATTGGTCGAAAGCTAAGACACGACCCCTGAAGATAAGGCACAAGAGCCATTGCTTGCCATTTTCTGATCAGAGTTCAGAACTTTTAACTTTGGTGGAAGACCTTGAGTATTATATGGGCTTGGATTGAAGCGAGGTAAAGGGCAGGGAGCTTTCAGCCAAAAATGAGATGGCTAAGCATTTTGGAGGCTAAGCAAATCTTGCAGAATTATTCTGTGAGGTTAAGTCTCTTAATCTCTAGCTGATACAGTATGCTTGGGTATGTAGAACAATGTCTACGTACCTTTTAATGTCTTTCGTGCCCTACTGTATCCCCAAAGCTCTCCCCTTCTGTGCCCAGGAGTGCCTTCCTGCTTGGCAGTGCTTCCCCTGCCTAGGCAGGACTTTCTGGGTTAGTCTTGAGTGTGCCCAGGGGCTTGGTCTGGGATGGTGACAGAGATGAGGAGTACCCCAGCCCTGAGGTACGTGTTATTCTCATGTTATTTTAAGCATCTGATAGTGCCCTCTGCTCATTGGCATGCTTGGCTTGAGGGAAAAGTAGGGATAATGCAGCAAAGAGTACCAGAAAGGACAGCCGGGCAGGAATTCGGCTCACCACAAAAACATATGTTTGACTGTAAGCATGTAAATAGTTCCTTTGGTGTTATTGGGGCGGTTGGCCATGAAGCCAGTATTTCCATGTGCTGCTGGAAAGTACTGGTCATCTTTGGGAGTGTGGTGCTCCTTCCTTTTGCCTGAAGAGAAAAAAAAAAGTTTTTTGAAGAACATGACTCAAAAGAGGCACCATGAGTGGGTTACATTGTGTGTATTGTCTCAGCATGTGTGGAAGGGATGGCAGAAGACTCTCATCTGGCACTGGGTGGTTGGCATCCAGAGGGAAGAGCTCAGCAACTGGGTGCTGGCGTGGTGATGCCCCCTTCCCCCTCTGCTCTCCCTCCTGGGCACAGAGTGCAGGAGAAGGTTAGTGCTCAAACCACAGCCCTGAAAGGTGTTATTTTACATGATGTGTTAGAGTGCCCAAGACAATAGCATCTATAGTCCTCAAATAAAAATGTATGGTATAGAAGTGTGAAAACCTTTACTGGCATGTAAATCTCCTAGCACTGACCATGAGCTAGTGGAAGGGGCCTTGACAACATGTATTATTTTAATTAGCTGACTTTTACAGCAAATGAGTAGGTTAATAAATGAAGTTTGTAACAGGGAGCTACGTGAGTAATGCCTCTTTGTTCATGAAAGCAGAGTTCCCCAGGTGCTGCCCCGTGCAGAGCCCTTCACTGGTGTGGCTCTGGCCCTTTACCCTGCTTTACCGGGCTTGTGGGTGTCTACAAGAGAGCTGAGAGCAGGATGGGGCTGAAGCCAAGCCTGCAGGCACTGGCTTTGTCACCTTTCCCAAGGTGGGCTCAGAGCTATCACCCAGTCCCCCAGGTGCTGTTCCTAAGGGCTCAGCTGTTTTGCTCACTGATGGATTTTGGAAGCTGTGCTCGAGGGTGGGATGATGCCCATCAAAGTCAATGGGATAAAATTCACTGATTTTGAGCAGGCAATGTATCGGGGCTCTACAAAGTTAATTGCCTGTTACATAACAAATTATTTAAAAAAATAGGCCTAATTAAACTAATAGAATGGTTGATCTGATCTGTCAGGTAAATGATACACATTTGCTTTCTTTTTCTGGAGCTTAATTAAATATTTACCTAAGAGTGCCTTGTGCTATTAACATGTTCATCTGTTATTGAGATAAGGGGAAAGTATTAAACTCTACAAATGTGTTTTGGGTTTTTTTAATCTTGGAAACCAACCAGATTTGGTCACAGCACCGGTATTTGAAAGTGCTAATGACCGTTTCTGTTTCTCAGACAACTGAAGTTCCCGCTGATCCCAGAAGTCTGGATGGACCCGTGCACAGGTGGAGAGGGAGTTGCTGGTGTGCGTAGTTCTTCAGCAGCATTCTGAGAAAGTTTCTCTTGCCAGCAAGTCCAAATACGTATTTTTCAGATTAGATTAAAGCTACTGTTTGTGCATGGCAAAAGACAAGCAGTATTACTGTTTCATTAGGATGCTAGTGGGTACACAGGAGTAAGTTGGAAAATAGCAGTGAAATGTGCAATAATACTGTTATAGATCAATGTCAATCACATTTCCTGATATTTAACATACTGTAAGTAAAAAAGTAATGGATTTAAGCAGTATGGTCTTGTCCATCAATGTACTAAAGGATATGCTTAACGTTAAAGCATGAGTGATCTCATTTACTTAAATTAACATGAAAGCGAACTATGATTTTGGTGGAAGTATTCACAGGCTTCCATTAAACTTGCGTGTGAGTGACTCGCTGAACTAGTGTTGTGTTTAGCCATTAAATTTTTACCCAAGTGGAAAGTCTCAGGACACTCCCAACTCATTGTAGTAAAAGTTTTGCGACGGGCAGCAGTTGTGCAAGCATATCCCAGCATATCTGAGTGTGCTGTGGAGCATCTTCTGGTGTCACTGTCAGTGGTACCCTGTGGAGTTGAGCTCCTGGACCTTTCCAAGCTCTGAAGCAACCTCAGCATGGCCAGCCTGGAGGGGCACAGGGTACCTGAGAGGGACAGCACCATGCCCTTGGGGTGTCTCTGGAAGAAGTTCCTGCGTGGGTGGGGTGGGGGGCTCCACATTTGAAAGAACATTCAGTGTTATAAAGAAGTTTTGATAACAATAAACTGGGTTAATTGATAATGCTGGGAAAGATGGGGAAAGTGGAATAAAAATAGTTGCGTCAGAAGAAATATTGGGGACTTCTGAAATGCAGAGAGCGTTCATATGCAAAATGTGTCTATGCCCTGTTTTTTGTGAAGGCAAGTGTGGCGTTGCAGCCTGGCTAGGCTCTTGCATGCAGTGACCTGGAAGCACGCTGCACTGGCTGGCGAGCGAAGCTCACCTCTCCTTCCTGGGGTGACTATTGAGCTGCCCCTTTGGTGCACAGATACAATGCACGCCAGAAAACAGCAGGCTGAGACATTCCTGTGTTTTGTTGCAAAGTTAAGAGGTTCTTGCAGGTTCTCTGGCCCATGCCCTGAACAGCAGGTTTCACCATGTCCTAGCACACATGCCGTGGGATGTGTTACTCCTAGAGATGTCCTCTCGAGTGGGGCAGGAGGGGTGCATGGTTAAAAGCACCCTGAAATGGGCTGTCTGAAATTACTGGAGTGTCTCCCACCCGATGGTTGCAATGAATTCTATATGAAATAATAGAGGAAAAGACAGAAATACCCACTGTGTGCTTGGCTTTAGGACTGTGCTTTTCTCTTCTTGAGACGCAAATATGTGTGTAAATGTTTTTTCTGCAGCAGAAGCCTTGATGAGGTGGTGAGAGGTACATTTACCCCAAACATGCCTTACTAACTTCTAGGTTTCACCTGTTTTATCATGTTTTCTTTTTACTGTTTGACAATACTTATTTTTGTGCTGGAGGTTTTGCTAGGATTTTGATTGGTACAATGCAGTCACTTTTTAAAGAGTTGAGAAACACTGAGCCGCTGAAGTAATTTTTATGTTCAAACCTCAGGTTCCTGAGGGTCCGGTTCATTTCTGCTGTGAATTTAAATGAGTTAATTTAAGCAGTGGGTCAGAAGCCACTACCATCGTAGTAGCCCTGTGCCTGATTCTTAATTAAAGGCAACAAGAGATTAATTTGAAACATTAATTTAAAAGTGCCTATACAAAAGGAAAGAATTATTGCAATAAAGCCTAAAGAACTTTTTTGTCCCTAGATGTAGAAGACAGAACTAGCTCAGGGTCCTGGGGGAATACAGGACATCCTAGTCCATCCAGGGTAAGTATATCTAATCTTTCTCCCCAAAGCAGACTTCCTGCATATGTAAATTTACAATCTTAAATACGAGTTTTACACCTGATTGCATAGAAAAATGGGCATGCAAAGTTGGCTGTAGCCTGTCTTCTCTTTAAAATTGCTTTTTATTTTATTTTAACATTCAAACCTGAGTCTATGATTGAATTTGGTACCTGCTCTGCTACCTCTAACAGGTAGCGAGAAGATTGATTAACCATTTTTTCTTGCTATGCATGATCATCTACAGCCACCACCCAGAGTGCAGGTGGAGCAGAGATGTTGTTGCCAAACTTTGCGTTCTCTGCAGTTGGATTTTTAGAGATTGCGGGTGTCACTAAACCTGAGGAGAGGGCCAGCGCTCAGGCCCGTGCCAGGGCTTGCTGGCCACTCCATGGCCACCCTTGGCCACCCCAGGGCCCGAGCTCAGGGCAGCAAGGCTGGAGAGGGGCAGCCAGGTCTGTCCCACTATGCTGGGGCTGCCCACCAGCACAGCCGTGCCCCTGCCCTGCCCGCAGTGCCCCTTGGCTGCTCCTTGCCTCTGGTGAAGAAGGGGTTTCAGACCCTTCTACTCGGGCAGGGGCTGGCAGCTGGGCATTTCAGCATGTCATGGTACCCTCCCCCAGCCCCCGCTGTCATCATCCGAGCCCCAGGGCAGGTAGCCTGGCTGCTAGCCACCTGCCTGCCTCTGTGCTGAGGATGGGGCACACACATCCGCTGTGCTCCCCATGTCAGAGTGGGATCCCCCTCCAGGGAATGCAAGCACGGAGCTGCTATCTGGCACGGCAATATTCTGCGTTTGCTGGGATTTGTGAGACAGCTGGACTCAGTCATTTTGATTCTGTCTGTAGACAGTTATCCAAATTCTTTAGACACCTCAGGATTGGGATGCCAGTTCCTTTGGTAGGGGAGAAGTGCTATTTCCAGCAGAGCAGCTGTGCGGCTTGCCCCGAGTGGCACGGTGTGGGCAGCCCTGCCAGTGGTCTCCACGGGCCACCCCGGCAGCCCCCTCCCCAGCTGGAGCATCGTGGCTTTGACTGTCCCCAGGACTGGGCACGGCTTGTGCTTCAGTACCAAGATGATTATTTCTGTTCGCTTCCTGCAAATGCATGAAGTACACTTACGCTGGGCAAAAAGTGCCTTCGCTGTTATGCCCTTATTTAAACAGTTTGTTTAAATTGCTTTTTAATTGTTTTCTAATTAACGTGAAGGATCAGGTCTCACGAGCAGTGCTGCTGGGAGCTCCATGCCCTCGAGTGTCTGCCTGGCGAGGGGAAAGTCAGTTGCCCTGTTCATCCTCAGGCCGACCTTTCCCCTCGGGGCAGGTCCTGCCCTCGGCGGACCTTGTGCCAGCTGAGGTTTTAGGGGGACATCTGCAGCGCTGCACCACAGGCAGCTGAGGGGGGACCCCGGTCCTGCCACCGAGGGGGGGAAGCCCAACACCTTTTCTTATTCTGTCCCGCTTAGCATCCATTACGTCATTACCACTCACATCTGTCGGTTTTATTTTTATCCCTTTTTTTTCCTTGACACTTGTATTGCTTCCAAGGGAAAAATGTTTTGAAAAGTAAATTCTAAATTTGCACACACAATTATTTATGCATGCAAAAACTTGAATGTGAGTGTACAATGAAGTTTTGAGATATAAAGAAAAGAGCACGAGCCTGGGAAGAATTCTGGAGTTTCAATCAAGCCTGTGCATTAACTGGCAGTGTTATTCTGCAAACAGCCTGACCTCTCTCTTTCCTTCTTTGTAAAATGATGATGGTATTTCCACATTGGAGGAATTACTTTCTCGTGAGTTCTTCTAAACCAAAGAAACATTACATAACTGCTGCGCTCGGCCAATATTTGTAGTTAAATTTAAGATTTTGCAAGTTGAGTGACTGAAAGCAGAAGGTTGCACCAAAACTGTTTCAACAATTAGGGGCTTGATCCTGGAACAGTTTTTCTATGTCCTTGACTCTGTAGGTAGCATTTGGATTTAAAAAGCAAAATGTTAAAAGGAGTAATTCTCTGCTGTTCTTGCATGTGTTACAGGCAAGAGACTTGTATGCTAAGAGGGGGCTTTATGCTGAATTGCACAGCAAGAAATTCCAGGAACCTCATCTCAGTCACCCTTTCAGGATTATCCACACGGCAAACCGAAGTCAATTACTAATGAAATAAAAATTTGAAACAGCTTTAAAAATGTTCTGGAACACATCACTTCCAGCAGAATCAATAGGGGGAAAACAATAAAGGAGACAATATTTCTTATAGCTGGCTTAGAAGGGAAATAGGGACCTGTAGGTTTTGAAAAATGCCATTTAAACTTGTAAAATTGTGTTTTTTCCCCAATTTGTTAACAGAACTATGGAGATGGGACTCACTATGATCATATGTCGAGCAGAGACCTTGGGTCGCATGACAATCTCTCTCCTCCCTTTGTCAATTCCAGAATACAAAGTAAGAAATCCATTTCCTAACTTGACTGTGTTGTTTAAAGTGGAATAAGTGAACCAGAAATAAAACTCTGAGGGCTTAAATCAGTCATCCTCATTTTTGGGGTTGACTGTACTCAACGTAAGGATGGGAACGTGGATTTTGACCTTTTCTTTTTTTTAAGCTATCATTCAAATTCAGAAATGTACAGCAGTGCTGTTTATTGAATAGACTTGTGTTTTCTCGCTGTGCGAGGGATATGACTTTTGATGCAGTAACTGCAGTATTTGCTGAAAGAGGTAAATGGTTGTTTCCTAAGGCTCAGCCTTTCCTTTTCCAAGAAGTGACAGGTTGGCAGAGAAAATAAGGACATGCTCTGAGCAGGACTTTTAAAGTAGAAAAGGCCTTCTGAAAATATGATAAATATAGGTTAGCAAAAGGGAACAGATAAATAAGTGGTGAGGGACGCCAAAGCCATTGTTTGTTTTGGAGTGTGATGGATCGCTGCCTGCTGGGACCTGTGAGCTGCAAACTCCTGGATTTCAGACGAGGGTAGCTGCAGCCTATTCTGCTCTAGAAGAGTGAGATTTTGCCCAGGGCATTTGGCAAGGACCCTCTTTCCACCCCACACCTCATGATAGAAAGTTTTGACACCCCTGAATAATCATTTTAGCTTAGCAGTAAACACCATAGCAGTATGAAGAGAGGCTATAATTATTTGTAAATGAATGATAGCTACTTTCTTTAATTATGCTTGATAAATGAGTTTGGTTAAAGTAAATATATGATGTAAAAATATTAGTAATGCTTATGCTTGGCCAAGATCACACCCTTCTTCTGCAGTTGTCAATGAACTAACCAAATGCTTTGCTTTGAAGGATTGAATGTGAGCCAAAAAAACCATGGAGCTGTAACTGCGATATATCATTCTTCAGCTCTAATATACGTCCCTAAAATATGCCTTGTCTTTTAATATTGGGAAATATTTGTGAGTTGTTTAACATATGGGACAGTGTTGGAGCTTGTAGTCATTTGTGTGTATTCACGTACAAAACATGATTACAACAGTTTTAAAGGGTCTAATATAAGCCAAAAAAAGCATGGAAATTTCAACACTCCCTTCTTAACTCACGCCATGGGGCTTAGGTAGTGCACAGAGACACTTTGCAAATAGCCACACACTTCTGTGAAACCCACTGGGCTGCCTGGTGCTTTCAAGTATAACTTTTAATTTGAGTATTTAGCACTTAAAAGTCTCTCTCTTTCTCTTCTGCCTGTCCTTGGGTTACAGAAAACTCTCATTCCTGACTTGGATTGTTTTTGCCTGTCTTAGTGAAAATGCTGGTTTCACTTGGTGTAAGAAATAGTTGTTTAAGAGAAACACTTTTGGAGGCACATGGTTAAAGAATTAAGCTATGGAATACTCTGACTAGGAGCTTTGGAAAGCCTGACGGATCTAGAAGGTTCCAGTCATCACCGTCAGAGGGGTCTGCACAGCCAGTGCTCACCCGGCCGTGGCCTCACATCCCCAGGTGGGAGCCAGCCAGCATCCTCACAGCGCGTGGTCCTAAGTGCCCTGAGATTTTTGGGGGTTTATGACACTTAGTAGTTTCTACTGGAAATAAGACTGGTGATGCTCCTGCACACACAGATGAAGGTGTGTGTGAGCGCATGGCAAGCGACTAACAGCTTTTGACAAGTGTGCTATGGCACAGTAACGCGCGTGTGCTGCTGGGGCCGTCAGCTGCCCTCCACAACCCATGGAGGGCAAAACGCCCCTTTTTTGTGACCATGCTTTAGTATCATTCCTTTGGTAATTGGAGTAGACTTAATTTCTCCTGTTGGGGAGAAACTTTGCTCCCCAGTTTTGTTCTGCTCCTGGACATGGGGCATTGTTGCGGGAGGAGGAGGGATGGCTGCTGGGACGCATGCACCTTCCCTTCCCAGTTGGACACCCCCGAGGGCCTTGGCTGGGAGGGCTGGTCCTGTCCCGTGGGGGAATGGAGACCCTGACCCAGCACCAGGCTGTGGTGACCAGCGGTGCTGCTGCAGAGGTCTGGCTGTGTGAAGCATCGCCCTAACAAAGGCCACTGTCAGTCTGCGCTGGTCACGTCTGTATTTATAGCTTCAGGAGAAACCTATATCCTGTGGGGATGAGCAATGCCCCGCACTGTTTGCTCAGCCGGAGGCTGCCCGCAGTGCCAGCTTGTGACTCCTGTCGCTCCAAACGCGTTTTATTGTTGCCCTTTTCCTGGCAGGTCTTCCAACTCCCCTGAGGAAAGGTCCCCATAAACTCCGGTGTTATGCAGCTGGCACCTGCAGAGCCACACCATCATTTTCCTTCCATGCTTCTCTTTCTCTTGGCACTGATAGAGCCTGATGAGCATCCAGTTTGAACTGGTTTTATACTGGTGTGTACCGTTGACTTGAATGGAGTTGCTCCTGATTTCAGGTGGTTTTCCAGGCAAGGACTTGGTTGTTGCTGCTGGGGATAGGTATCACTGACCCCATACCTGTGAGCCACAAATGTTTGCAGATAGGGTGTGCTTCAATGAAGGCTTATGTTGTGTTTTATTTTTCAGGTATTTGTTTTTAAAACATATTTTTATGTGGCCAGTGTCTAGCAAGGAGCCTGTGAGTTAGGCTTTGGAGCAAGCCTTGTGGGGAGGAGCAGGGAGTTGTAAAGCTGCATGCATTACTCAACTGCTCAAACTCCTGCTTGTGTGTACTCGGATGCAGCTTGCTTTGTGTGTCTGGAGTCCCACTGCCCTGCTAGGTATTTTGTATTTTCTTAAGGGTATCTAAAGAGTAGTAATTTGGCCCAGCAATGAAGTGTGCATGCGGCGGGTATTGCACGTCACGTATTGCTTCTCATTGCCTCTCCCATTTCCAGGCATGCTCTTTGGGAATGTTTCTTATCCTACTACCTGGAATATCTTGCTAGTACATTAAATCATTTACCAATGTACAGTACTTGCTTCTAAACCTCCTGTAGCTTAATGGAGCATTTCACTGCAAGGATTAGATTGAGGTTTCAGGCGCTGCTGAAGAAAGCTGCTGGCTTATGTGGTGACCTTTGAATCTCATCTGGGTTAGCGGTTGATATTTTGATTTGGTTACTGTGGTCATATTGTGACAGCTGCTGGTTCATTATAATTCAGTCCCTCTCCTCCATTTGCCTACCAGGAATATTTAGGTTTGTGTTGCTTCAAAGTGCTCTAAGCACCCAGAATTCAACCTGGCGCTCTGCACAAGGTGAAGCGCTGTGAATGCGTGTGGTCACCAGCTGCTGTCCACTGGACAGGCAGTCACCGCATACCTGGATCCCTCCTGTAGTAGGGAGAAACTTGCAGTGGGAGGAAACTTTCCCTGAGACTTACAAAGCTGATATAACCTAGTTGGCTGAATGTAGTAAAAATGAGAATAGATAAGATCCATGGCACTTCTCTTATTTTTTACATGGACAATTTGTGTCCTCCTCCCCTCCGCATGTAATATTTCTGGTGTTCGCAGTAGTGGTTTTAGATACCTTATTGAAAAAGTTCCTACGCTACTAACCAGAAGACGACATTAAGTTTCTTACATTGCTTTGAGTGTCTCCAAAAGGACGTAAGGTCACTTCATGTAGAACTCTTAGTAGTTGTAGGTGTCGGTTGATGATCTCGTATGTGAAAACAAAATCTTTGCTTGCATTTCTTTTCTCTTTCAATTGCTAGACACAAAATGAAGAACAGATATAAATAGTTTTGCTTCCTTCCCTGTTGTCTGCTTCAGCTGGATGCTGCACTTGCTTCGGTTTGCACTCTTAGATGATCACTTGCCTGACGGGCTTTTGGGAGGGCTGGTGCGTGCATTTGCCAGAGACTGGCACTTCTATCACAAAATAAATATTTTCCTCGCTGGTTTCTTCCCTTTTCCTTTTAAAAATCTCCAAGTCATAATTTTCCCCTTAGCATTGTTATTTCGGAGAAGGTGGCGCTTTCTCATAGTCGGAGTGGCTGAGCTGTGCCAGTGCCAGCGTGGTGCCTAGGAGCTGGGGCGGTGCGGGCTGCCCGCCGTTCCAGTGGCAGGGCTCATGCCTTGGTTCCTGGGGAGCCCCCCTTGGCTGCTGAGCTGCGGCATGCTCTTGGCAAGTCCTTCAGTATCTCTGTGCTCAAATGTGCTTTCCTATTTGTGTCTGAAGAACGTGCACTATGTATTTTGCAGGGGTATTGTGAGATGTGATGAATTACTGTCTGGAAAACACCCTGAGTCCCTTGGATACTCTGTATAGATGCCAATTTTTAATATTATTTTTAATGCTATGATAGCACTTGTCTCTGTACTAATATTGCTGTAGCATTTGCCTTTAATCCATACAGCTTTGATTCTTTTACTGTTATTATAAGTAGAACTGGAATTTTTGCAGATTAGTTAAGTTTACCCAACACAGCGTTATAAGGCCTTGCTTTCAGTTGCTAAACTGTAAACATTTGGGATGAATTTTTCCATGCTGTGTATCTGACTCAGCCTGATTATTATTTTTTTAACCTTCTACAGAAATGATTTCAATATTTCCTAAAATGAGATTACATTTCATCCTGGCAGATTTTTGGTTTTCTCAGTCAGTGTCTAGCACATCATGAACATTAATTCTTTTTCACACCACCTCTGTTATGTCAGGTGGCTTTGGTTCCCGTTTTGCACTGGAGAAGCGAAGGTACGTGAGGACCCATGAGGGAAATGTCAAAAACTGTCCAGCAATTTTAAGTTGTAAATTTGAAATGGAAAAGACTTTGATGGTCTCAGTTCTTGCATTCAGTGGCACCTGAAGATGCCACCACTTGGGGAAATGGTGGTTGTGATGCTTCATGTGTGTCATCCACATTATGGGAGCACCGACTAGGTAGCCACTTAAGTCTCTTAGTGGTGCCTGCTTTTTTTGTTTTGTTGTTTCATAAGGACTTTTGAGGGCAATGCAGTATTGAAGGAGCTTGGCAACTTATGGTGGCTAGAAAATGAAGAACTGACTATTATATTTGGAAAAAAGTAAATTCTATGTAATGTATAGAAAGAAACAGGTGAGTGCTTTTTAAAAAAAAAGCAGTCAAAGGTGAATCTTCAGGAATCACAAGCAGAACTATGTTTTTCAGAACATTCTGTGGCTGCCTGAAAACGTATCGCATTAACTGAGATGAGTTTTAACAACAGAAAATTTGACTGTAACAAGTAAAAAGATCAGGAAAGGCCTTGAGAAACCAAAGAGCTGGAAATCCTAGACTTCCCTTTTGATTTAAAGTATTTTGCATTTGTGCAGCTGACACAACCCAGAACCTGCAGTTTAGGAAGATTTGCTGAATGGATGCTGTGTGACAGGCGAGTGCCCAGGGATTCCCCAGCCACCTGGAAAATGGGAGGAGTGATCTGACCGTACTCGTTTCCACCTGGAGATGAGGCAATTTGGGGTGGGTGGAGTAGGATGCAGCTACAGCAGTGCTGGGGAGGGGATAGGTACTGGTATTGGGGTTCCTTAGAAAGCATGATGACTGCCACGTCCCCGAAGGACACTGAAGCCCATGGTGTGGCTGGGCTGCAAGGCAGCCTTTGACATGGTCCTGTGGGCATGGATGGAAGATGTTCTGGGGCCGTGAGCAGAGCTGCTGTTTCTATAGAGACCCACTATGACCTGAA
The DNA here is from genome assembly GCF_015220075.1 of Falco rusticolus. NCBI lineage: Eukaryota > Metazoa > Chordata > Aves > Falconiformes > Falconidae > Falco > Falco rusticolus. Next base: position 83,523,517 of record NC_051210.1, on the reverse strand, counting down.
AAAGGCAGGTCCCCCGGTGCAGGACCCCTTCCCATGGAGGCAGAGCTCTCTGGCTTGCCGAGGCAGTGGGAGCTTCGGGGCTGTTCAGAGGAAGGGCTTAAAACCTGAGTTTAGCTGACAGGTTTGAGCTATTTGGCTCGTTTGGCAAGTTGTGCCTCCAAGTCTGCATCTGGCATCTTGGTTATTTTGGTTCTGTGTTTTTATTCGCCTCTCAATTCACTGAACTCCCCTTGCAACGAGGAAGTAAATCCATGAAAATCCATCCAGTGAATGCTGTATGGATATATATGCCCACCCACCCAAGTCTTGTTCTTTCCATCCCCACGTGAGTACAGAAGGGAAGATCTGAGACTGGGTTTTCAACCCAAATCCAGGAAAAGTAATCTATCGAGGTTTCTTTGCCAAATCTAAAATTGCTTCGCCAACCAAAATACCTCGTTTTCAGCATCTTCAAGCCTTAAAAACGGCACTAATCTTGGAAATAAATGTGCTGCTTTACATATCGAGAGAGCAAGGCACTGTAAATGCACCTCCAAGAACTGAATTACAAACCAGCAACTGATTTCCAGGTATGGTCTATTTTGCTTTCTAACGGACATGTATCTAATCTATGTGTAAGTTAAGGCTCTGTCTTCCTTCCCTTACCTAGGAACAGCTGGACAGGATTTCTTCCAGTCTTTTCTTCTGGATTTGTTTTAGTGGTTTCTGCACAACAATGTACAAGTGCTTCTGGAAAACCCTGAGCAACAGTTTGAGTTTAACTATGCAAGGCTTCAAGGCTGAGACCTGAGGAGCTTAGATGTAGCACTTTAGCTTTCTAAGATAAGGGCAATGAAAATCACGTGATTTACTGTCAGCTGGGGCCTTGAAGGGTGCCTTAAAAATGCTTTGTAGAAGATGCTGGCTCACGTATCCCTTCTTGCTGCGGAATAAGCCTGCTGCTTCTCTTGTCTTGCTTGCCTATGAACAAAATCAACAGGAAAAATCTGGGCTGCAAAGCATTTTGTAGACGTAGGTATAAATATGTTACTGTTCCCAATCAAGAGTTAATGTATTTTGCAGCAAGTCAATCTTGCAAGCACTGCCAGTCAGGATTCTGAGCTTCAGCATTCAACCCCAGCCTCTCGTACAGTCCTGAAGAGAAGAAATTACGTTTCCATTTATTTGAGGAGCGAGCAGCAGATGTATAAATAGAAACTGTAGACTCTGGCAATTAATGTCTGTATACTGAGCAAAGAATTGAAATATTATTTTGTACTACGTAGTCTTCAGTGAAGTTTACATTCCTTTGTATTTTGTTCTTAAAACAAGCCCAAGCATTTTTAATAAGTTATTTTGTGTGACAGTTGTATTCTGCGTAGTGTGGCATAGTCTAGAGCTGTGTGAAAAATTTGCATTGAACTGCGAATGCATTTGATCTCAATTTGGAGTACAAATTGTAAGTTTGCAAAATACTGCCTGAAGTTATCCTCCCTGTTGGCAGAAAGGAAGGTCTTCCTGCTAGTCTTCCAGACCTTTCTTCTGCAGACCTGGAGGGTTTTGAGCCTGTCGTTGGGGTGGCCCTGGAATGGGGATCGGGGCACAGAGTGGCAGCATGAAAAGCACGAAGCGTGTGCAGGCGTTGGGTAACGGCTGCTCCAGGTGGAGCTGGCTCAGGAGCCTCGGTCAGGCTTCTCCTGAAGAAAGCACAACGGGCACAGGGCTATGCGGGGTCCGCTGGGCTCCATGGCTCTGGGTTTATCTGCTTGAGACACCGCAGGTTTCTGCATTGCAAGCACATCAATAGAGAAGTGGCTTTTAAAGTAACATCCAGAAGGTGCTTTAATGGTTAATGAGCTTCTGCCCTTTAGATAGCTGAACTGAGTTTGGCTTTCAAACAAGTGTTTGCTGCTGTTCTCCAGCTGAGCTGGTATTAGTGGCAGAGGGAATTTGAGCTCACACCTGTTTGAGCATTAAAAGAAATGTGTAAGTGACTGACTTAAAATATTCATGGAGAGGAAAAAAATCCCATTTCTAGAAAGCCTTACACCACCAGGAAAACCATTGTTAGACATTTAAAGGAAAGAAAAAAAAACACCACCACCACACCCCAAACCCCACAAAACAAAAAAAGCAACAGCCCCCCCTAAAAAAAACAAACAACAAAACAAACAAAAAACAACCCCCACCCCCCACCCCCCCCCAACCAACCAACCAACCACCACCAAAAAAAACTGGATTTGCGAACTACTTGCAATCTTCCTATTTTCCTGAGTTGTTTGTAGTCCCAAAATCGGTGAGTGTACACCTCAAGTAGCAGCATGCTTCTGGGGGACACGACTGGCTTGGATGTGGAATAGATTTGCATTACAGCTGGGAAGTATACATGTGGGAAAATCTGTGAAACAAAACAAAGTTGTTGAATTACTAGGTCATTTACATAGCTGCTCCAGCCATGGTCCATTAAACAGGCAAAAACAATGGGTTTGTTCTGTTCTCTAGTTAAGGCACAGAATGTGTAAAACAATGCCTTTTTAGCTGGATAATTAATAATTGTTTTGAGCCCCGATGTACCTTAAGTCTGGACTTCACCGGGTATAGAGAGGCTGAATCAAATGAGGCGTTCGCTAAGTAAGATCAACTTATTTTGTAGGTCTTGGTGTGTTCCTCTAGAGAAAGTAGGCAAAGCTGTGAGGTGGCTGTGCGCTGATGCTGGCTCCGTTAGCCACGGGCAAAGCCTGGGCAGCGCGTTGCTGGTCAGAACTAACAGCCGTCTGCATTTCCCCAGCAGATTTCTTCTCAGGCTTTTTTCTGAGGGCATCCAGGAGAGAAAATTGCCATCGTTTTCTGTAGGAAGATGCGGTAGTCTCAAAGCAAAACCTGATTTATACTTTTGGAGTTAAACTTCTAATTCTCTCTCGAAACTCCTTCTGACAGGTTCTGTAATGACTCCTCTATTCTTGTCCCCGATCTTCAGCCTCGAGTGCTGTACTGGATTTAGCACATTTGGTCAGATGCACAGAATATACAAAATCAAATATAAAACAGTTCCAATGGAAATGATAAAAAGGGTATGACAGGAGGGTACAGTAATTCTCTACAGCATCATGCCAATAGATACATCTTACCATATGGTCTGAATTAAGGACAGCACCAGTTCTCACACTATACAAGGCTGATGGTATACTAGGTCTATGCTTTGATCCTTGTACCATGTGAAATAAAAAGATATGGAGCATGCGTTTAACAGGAACCATCAGTGCTTTAATTAGATTATATTTATTTTTAACTAAAATCAGAGTACTCGGATACATTTCTTTATTCTGCAAACTTTTACTATGTGATTGTGGTCTTAAGCATACTCAATAGTTCTAAAAAGAGTATAGAACGAGAAGTGATGGAGAACGATATTCTGGGAAGTAAACGTGCTGACTAAATGTGATGAAGAAATTAGGCCAACGATCAAATATTAAAAAGAGCGGCATTGTGCGTGCATATATATATACATAGTGTGTGTGTGTGCGTGTGTGAGAATTATCCAGAAAAAGCAGTTTTGATTAATTCTTGGATGAGGAAGTGTGTAAACGGATCAGCAAGAATTTAGTTACAAGCATTTTTAATTTGTTGTTTAAATGCCTGATTCTGGTTCACATTGCCAGCAAATTTTTGTTTTCCAAATATGCCTTCTAGGAGAATATTTTTTTTTTTGTCCTTCCTAAATTTTAACTTTAATGTAAATCTCATAGCTAGCGAATCGATTCCAAAGTGAGTTTTGGCTGAGATTACAAATTTCCCATGGGATGTGGAGCAGCACTCAGAAGGTAACTGGACATCTGAAGAGTGCTTGTTTTAGGAAGTGTTACATGGAGAAGTTTGCAGGCATCGGTAGAAGTTGGCCCAATGGCTGTAATCTGTTTAATCATTCTTTATTTTGAGTAGCAAACCAAAACAAATCAAGAAAAAAAAAAAGAAAAAAAAGAAAACCGAGAAAATTAGTGAAACTTTAGAGTAACTGTTGTTCACTGAGCATTAAAATGGGCTCAAAGCCAGGACAATACTCGTAGTAATTTTAAAAGCACTAAATTACCTGCTGATAGTAAGGTGAGGTGTGCAAACAGAGCAGCTGTTACATTCCAAGTGTAGCTCACATTTAGCTTTGTATATTAGAACCTATTTTCCCAGGGAATAGAAAGATGATGCCTTATAAATACGCAACATCAAGGGGAATTGGTACCCACTGAAAAATAAGTGTAACAAGTATATTCTACACAGCTGTGGTAAGGATAAATAATATGATGAAAAGCATACTAACATCCTAATATAGAAGAACAAGCACTGCAAAAAGTAATAGTAAGAAAGGAAGGCAAGAATATAAGATGTAAAACATCAAGTTCAGAGAACGCATGGAATGAGGTTCAATGTTAAAAAATAATCTGAAAGCAAAGAGAGAGAAAGGAAGGAACAACCATACATAGTTAAGATGAATAATCATGAAAGACGATTGCAATGCATAAAGAAGGGGAGGTCAGTAAAGTAGATTTTAGGACCTCTTAAAGATGGAATGGGTGATTTATTGACAGATGATGTAGACACTGCTAAAAAATAAATGGATTTTTTGCCTCAGTGTTCACAAAAGTGGATGGGGAACAGATGCCAGAATCAGATATAAATTTCCCAGGGGAAAGGCAAGAAATATTGAAGGAAATAGGGATTATTCCAGAATGGGTGATCACATGGTGGGTGAGAACATCAGTAGATGGATTAAACTCTATAGAGGAGCCATCACAGAATTCTTAAGTAAGAAAAGAGAAAGGACTATTGCATGTTTGCAGGGGGAAAAAACCAAATAACTCGCTCCCCTCAGTTCTGAAGTGTCCTCAGCTGTCCGCCGAGATAACCAGGAGGGGAGCTGCTCTTTCGCCACAGCAGCACAGTGCTTTTGTCCCATACAGACTTTCATTGACGAGTTTTGTGCGTGGCACTCTGGTTTAGTTCTTTTGAAATTATTTTGAATATTTACAATATATTTTATAAGGATGAGTCCAGTCTACACAAAGTGTACATTCGTGTATGAAAGGAATACAGAACTCAGTTGGGTCAGCAGAAAATGTTGAGGAAAATGTTGCTGATCCAGAACTGTAAGGTGAAGTGTTTCCAAGTGCTTTCTGCTCTGTGGTGTGTTCTGCTGCCTCAGAGAAAATTCTTGATAGCTTTTACTTCTGCCAGAATAAACATATTCTCTATCTGATGGGAAGGTTGATATTATGTGGTCTGATGGGAAGGTTTGAAGGTGAGATTTGTCAGGTCATAGTTACATCTGGAATGTTTTTGTCTTTGTGGTCTCTAGGAGAGTGCAAGACCAGGACATATGTGCCTCTTATGTTTGCCCTCAGGTTCAAAGTTGACTCTCAGCCAGAGTCTGGACCTGGGTCTATGAAGAACTAATACGCAAAGTTTTGATGCTCTTCTTTCTGAGCCTCTTAATGGTCTAGAAGAATCATGCTCTTGGTGGCACAGTCTTCAGTATGAGCTTGAGTGAGCTTCGCACTTTCATGAATGACTGAACTTACACGTTCAGTGTAACAAGGAAGTTTCATCTTACTCATCTTGCCAGCGTCATCCTCAAGCCTCATGTTTCTTCAGAGGCATTTTTGCTTTCAGATATTTGATATCAAAGGTTCTCACGCCTCTTCCCAGGCCAGATTCATTAGTTTCTTGTACTCATTAGGTTTGGCTGTCTTCAGAGGAATGGTGTCTGAGTGACTGGCAGACAGTAGCACTGAAGCTGGAGGCAAAATGAGACATCTCATTTCTGATGAACAGGCAAATGTGAAAACCGAGGGAGGTAACAGGTAGAATATTTAAGACTGAGCTAAGCTGTTGCAGGGCTGTGGACTTGAGACTTGTGGTCTTCCTGAGTGCATACATTAGGGGAACAAAAATTAAAATTTACCAGTATTTGCTGGCTTGTGAAAAGAACAGTGCAAACTGAAACTGAACTGAGATTGTCCATTTGGCAGAGGAGATCTTTAGTATTTAGATACCAAGCTGATTCAGCAAAACCTTGTAATACCTTAGAAATAGAATCCAGATCAAACAAAATTTCACATCCCCCAGGCAGAAGTTTCTGTCCAATACTTTGGAAAGCTTTTGCAGAAGACCAAACTCTGTCCTTTGAGTGGAGTCTTACCGTCTTCCCAAATGCAGATTTTCTGCTACCAGCAGATTTTTTTCTGTTGGTTTCTCATCTCTGCAGCTGCAGGGCAAATGTTCTAGCAGAGAGGCAGTTCTGCCTTCATCTCATCTTCCCCCCTTGACCTGCAGATTGGAAGCGTGCTTTGTGTTTGCTGGTCATCCCGAGGAGACACACCTTCTGGTACCTCTACCCATCCGCTTTGGTAGCGTCTGAAGTGATGAAGGCTGATATCTGAGGAATGGCAGTATGTTTGGTAGGCTGATGTATCTCGTGAAACTTTTGCCTAAACTTAACTAGACCTTCCTTTTAAGGATCTTCTGCCAGCTTCTGTTGGAAAAGTAAAATACAGATGCACTGTAACTTGGATAATACTTTATGTGCTTATCATGATGGAAATATGTTCTGGCCTCAGTAGCCTTCTATGACACCACCAACCTCTTAAATAGTGTCTCTTGGGATGTAAGGGATTGCAAAGGAATCTCTGAATAGGTGATAAATTCTCTCATAATCCCTGTTTTGTGGACAGAAACATCCAAATGCAACCAGAGACTAAGCTTATTGCTGTAGCCCTCCACTTGTCCGTGTTTACATTCCTGGAGCTCCCTGCCACGCTCCTAGTCATGACCAAGTAACATCCTCACTGCTCAGTTTATTTAGTGTCCTAAATCCACTTGGTGTAGTCCTCATTTTCTATTGATGGAAACTGTTGAAAGCCTAGAGCTTTCCAAGCATGAGTGGCTATAGAAGTCACATGTAAAATGTGTCATTTCTCTAGAGAGCATGCCCAGGTTACGTTGGTGTGACAGACTCATGGGTGTTTGCTTGAGAATGAGTTTTGTTACAGAGGTGCTTTGGCCTTCTGTTGTTAATACAAAAATCATTTCTCCCTGCCCATCAGCAGAATTTTCCACACGTATAACACACCCCAAGTTCTAGCCATCCTAAAATACGTTCTGCGCCTTTTTGTTGTGGTTGGATTCAAGGCAACGGAGCTCCAGCCTTTGCATCTCTGAGCTTCTCTAGACTAAGGGTTTGCAAGTGGGACTGAAATTCACTATTTAATTGCTTCTGCTTTTCTGCAGAATGGAGCGAGAGACTTTTATCGCCTCCAGAGTACTTGGCTTGCACATGCAGAATGTGCTTTTAGGTCAGCTTGGGGAGTTCCCTTCCTGCCCCCCTTTCTGGGGGTAAGCCAGGTGGAGTGGCCCGTTAGCAAGGCAATAGCAAGGATCTCTTTGGTAGGCTTATAAACGCTAGCAGAGCATGGCAGCCTGAGCTGTGTCGTGTTTAACTTGATCATTTAAATAGCCAGTCCTTTTCATTGTGTTTTGTTTGACTAGGTTTCACCTCTTTGTATGGCAGAACTATTCTTTGTCTAACTTTGATATTTTTTTTTTACATGTGAAATGGTTTTGATCACGTTATACGGAGCTGTCATCACACCCTGAACAGTTGCAATTTCTGTGCCTGCTCATGTGGTGCACACCTGTAACATGTTGGGAATGGACTTGGCTTTGAAGCTAGACTTGTTCTCTCATAAGAGTCCACATATTTCTTCCATCATGTAATGAGATATGCTGATGATACAAAACTGAGGGGAGCAAGCTGCACTTAAAAGAGAGGCAATATAAAATACAGCTTTGGCCACGGTCCTGCAGTTGGATCCATGCAGGAGGAGTCCTGCCACAGTGCTGAGCCCTGTTGACTCGAACGCAGCCCTGTGTAATAATAAAAATCTGCTTGCGAGTCGCTGTTGCTATAGCTTATTTTCTCTAACGCTTTCAAGATTCCTAAAACGCGGAGCAAAATCATGACTTAAAGGTAGAGGGAGTGTGAAAGTAAGAGGGGAGGAAAGGAAAGATGTGCTAGTGGAAGCATTTGAAAAAAGCTCGTGGTTGAGAGGCAGGCCATGAGATTATCCCAGGTGTCACGGAGTGGTGAGTGAATGTCCCTCTTCTCCCGACCGGAGATGGAGAGCAGCCAGCCACATGTCCACAATAGGAAAAAGGATGCTGCGGGATCTTCGAAGGCTTTAAAAATATAGAAAGGACTTTTCTGATTCAGGCCCTGAGATGAATAAAGGGGAGGAAGAGGATGATGTGAACCTGCTTCTTTCGTCATGTGCTAAACAGAAGAAGAGCTGTGGTGAGCACTGGAGGGAACAGGAACCTGCGTTCTGCTTCCGCGACTGGGGTGTGAAGTTGACCTGGAAATTCGTCGGCAGAGCTAAGAACAGGCTCTCGGCGTAGTCCTGTTCAGGGTGATCGGGGCTGCAAGATGAGGCCCTTCCATGTTCTGTGTAGGCTCGTGTTGCTGTTTAATGGAGAGAGACAGATCTGCGGGTTGATGGAAAACAGCGCATTTAAACCTTCACCCCAAACCAAAATAGGTTTGTTTTTTTTCTTTTTTGGGGGGCGTTTTTTTCTTTTTTTATTTTCCCGAAGCTAGTGATCTGAGATTCATGAGCAAAGGTTGAATAAAAGTCAAAGGAGACTATTTTGGCACTTTCTAAGGGATAAGTGAGGCCACATCCATAATCCTGTGCATGGTTCTTGTCACCTTATTATTAGAGCTCTGTAAATCTGGCAAGGATTTATATTTGCCAAATATACCTCTGGCCTAGATTTGGGCTTATATTTGGAATTCAGGCCAGTTTTAACGCCTGTGCAGTTTGTAATTTTTGCCAGTTTTAAGCAAAATAACAGGGAAGAGGATAATGAAGGACAGAGGAGTCAGGAAAGCAGAAAACTAAGAAAGGTGGGAACTAGAAAGGGGGAAGAAAAAGGACAAAGAAATACAGAGCTCATTCCTTCTTTTTTCACGTAACATAACCTCTCTTCTCCCTTCATTCTTCATTGTTGCTCTCTGAATTTAGAATAATCAAATAAATTCAGCCACTCTCTTCTGCTCTGTTTGTGCTCTCACATTTGTTTTTTAATTTGAAAACTTCTCCCTTAATTTCTCTCTCATAAATATTCCCCTCCTCCATTTTAACTTCTTTTCCTGTGCCCCTTGGTGGATATGCTGGCTGTGAAAATTTTCCTGCTCCGCATATCCTACCCTGGTGCACAGGCACCTTGATGTACACGCATACCAGCAAGATTAAAATTCTAAGGACTGAAAAGTATTGCACTTGCATTTGTGAAATAAGCCTTGCAAAGATGCTGGTGAAACAGAGTGATGGTTTGCTGATATCTTGTCCCATACGTAGGTTAGGTGAAATTGGCAGAGATACACTCCCCGACAGTGGAAAATCCCACAAGACTTTCTGAAGGTCAGGGTGAAAGTGTTGGAGTTGCTTTCCCCACGGGCTGGCCCTGTAGGCTGGTCCAGGTGGAATGGTCCGAGCGGATTTGGCTAAATTAAGGGTAGGGAAGCTGTGACTTCCCCAAGGTCAGCAGGAGAACCAAAGGCAGAACTGGAATAAAATCCAGTAATAAGGTACAAGAAGCCCTGGATTCTGGCTGGAGGTAATACCGGTCTCCTGTTTAAGTTTGCAATTTTACGTTACTGGGAGCTCACAGTTTTAACTGAAGCCGCTTAAATTGCATCTTTTAAGTACAGTATGAACCTGCTGCTGCTCCTCTGTCATGCTGGCGGCTGTTACCCATCTGAGAGACCCCAGCACAGCCAAGTGCTCTGTATCAGCTCTCTACCTTCCTCCAACAGCTCCGGTGGGAGGTGTCCGTGCCATGTGCCTCATCCTCTGTTGCTCAGCCGCTGGGCCAGAGTGGAGGAACGGGGCTGGAGACACTGGCTGCAGGTGCGGGTGTACAAAGAACCCGGGTCTGTACTGGTTTTCATGGGAGATAATTATCTATCTCATATAGTTGCATGGGATGGGTGGAGCTGGTTTATTGCATTATTTGGTTGCCTTCTGCAGTGATGATTCATTGGTTATTAATACAAAAGGACTTGTACATGGCATAGGAATGATACAGGAGTATGGAAGGTGCCACAGTGGCAAGCTAACATGAGCATCGACTTTGAGGACTCCCTCACGTGGGAAGGGGGAAGGGCAGGTCTGCCTCCTGCAGGGAGGATGGGATTGCAGAGGGTCCCTTCTGAGGGCTGGGGGGAATGCTACAAGGCCATTTGATCCCGTGATGAATGAGAAACTGGTCACAAGCCTTGAGCTGAGCAAAGGCCAGATGAGAAAGGAATTACATGCAGAAGTTCTCATCCAGAGAAAATAATGTAGGGGTGCATTAATGGCCAGCAGTAGAACCAGATACAGTGAGAAGTTAAAAATAGAAATGTGTTGGTATTTGGAATAAATGTCGTGGTTAGTGGGTTGGTCCCCAACACAAACCAACCCAGGTAGGTTTGCGTATGTCCTGGAATTCCTTCTGTTTCATGCACCCTGGCCTGGCGCTTGCTGCACTGCTCGGTACAGTCTCTGAGCGAGCACTGTGGATAACAGCAGAGTGGGGTGGTGTATTTTTCTTTGCAAATGCTGTCTTTGGATCTCTTGTGTGCTTTTGTGACTGTGCACTTCTTTTTTCCAGAGGCACGTGGAAAATTAATACGTTCTAACTTCACGACAACATCTGAACTTGCAGGACTCCCTTGCTCTCCCCTTGCCGGTTTGCGTTTTATCGGTGTTAAAAGCTTTGCTTCTCCCTTGCGCCTCGCCTCCTCCAGCCCTGCCAGAATACAACGTGTAACCTAGTAGGTTCCTCTGGGCAGCTTTGGCGTAAAGCTCGTAAGGCAAAGCAATCTCTAGGAATAAAGCCGGTACTTCCCATCCCTGGGTAGCCGAAGCAGCAGGGGTGTGGCACAGAGGTGCATCACCACACAGACAGGCTCGGTGGCAGCAGCTGATCATTATTTTTCAGGTTTTGCGATTTACCTGTTGTGCTCAGTGTAACAAAAGAAATGAAATCTCTGTAATTACACTGGAAGGGGGAGGAGATGGTGTTTTAGTGCCTTTGATCTGAAGTTAGAGTAGGTTCAGCTTTTGGAAATTTAATTTGAAAGAGTCCAACGTACACATCTGCTTTTTGTACTGCAGTTTCTTTTGAGCCAAAAAAATATAAATTTATTAATGCAAATGTGTGGATTCTGTTCGTTGGAAGAGAAGGAAGCCCATTTGAAACATAAGTTGACTTTTTCTTTATAGCACTAGAAAATGTTAATAGGTATGATGGGTGCTAGCATCACAGAGTTTATAGGCAAAGTTTTCCGTGAGCAAGCAGACAGCATAAAATGGTAGGATACTTCTGGGAGCGTACAGATTTCTGGGAAATACAATAAGCGAGTGTTTCCAAGGTACTAATGAAAAGAATGGGGGGGTGGAATTCTATTGATAAGCAGTTTAGAAACAACAACAAAACAAGCGTGTCATAAAACTGCTTTGTGAGCTTGCCTGGGTTGGGAGATGGAAGGAGCCTGTGCTGCCCACAAGGAAGCGGAGGGTTTATTTCAGTTGCTCTGCTGATGCCCAGTGTGCTCTAAAATTAGTTGTGCCTCATAAATTGAATGTGATCCAAAATTCAAGGTAGATACTTTCAAAATGTAGCTTAAGAGATGTGTCTTGTGTTTTTCAGGGCTTTGCATAAAAACTGAGAAAAGGCATGTTGGACAGAAAAGATTGCAGGAGATATACTTTGGCTCTCGTAGATGTTCCATCAGAATTTCCCCTATGCACCTTTTTTTCCTATTCCCTGTCAAAACCTGCCAAACAGGAGCTTGGTCAGTCTCTGAAATAACACCATATAAATGAAAATGTATATCTTAAAGCATATGTAAAGAAGCCCTGATGATTCTGTGTGACAGCAGAGAGCTAAAAGAAACCTGAAAGGTTTTGTTTGTTTATTTTTAAATTAACCTGTTTTTGTGCCTTGCGACTGGAGTATATTTTCAGATTTTAAATGAAATTCATTAGGAATTTCCCTGGGTGAGACCTTTCATCAGGTGAGCATCTCTGTGACAAGAACATCTTTCAGATCTACAGAGTCAAGTAGGATGAGCAGCTTTAGTTTGCTTTCGAGAACTGGAGGTTTTTATTTCAACTGCCTTTATTTCATCTTTGTGTCCTTTCAGAAATTACACTTTTCTTCATATTATTAATGCAGCGGAGTTCAGGCAAGTTACAAAGGACTGGCAAATTCTGTCCAACAATGGAAAAAAGGTTTTTTGTTTCAAGTGACATGCGTATCTTAGGTTTGCTTAGGGGAGTTTCTGGGTGGGGAGCAGGTATCCCACCATCGCTGTAGGATGAGCATTCACTGGTCCATGCTGGGACAGGGGTGAGTTGTTCCAGTCATCAGCTGGCCCAAGGGGTTTGATACTTCAGATTTTTTTTTTCCCCCTACGCTTAAAAACAGATTTCTCCTCATTCGTTTTACAAACACAAGTCATTTCTCTTCCCCTCCCTGGTCACCCAGATGGCGTGGCCTCAGTTAGCTAGGACTTCTGTTGCTCTTCTCAGGCTTTGTTGGCGCAGGGGAGGTGGCCACCATTGGTGACCCTGCTGGAGTGACTTTGCTGTGTGGTGGGCAGGTGATTCAGGTTGTAGTGGGTGCCATGACCTGCATTCATTCTTCTTCCATCCAGCTAAGCAGCTTGAAGGGGACGAAGCAGTGTTCTGTATACGTTACCCACCATTGCTCCTCGGTCAGAATAGGTTCAAACACTTCCTTCCCACAGAAGCACTCTGGCATCCCTCCTTCCCAGGGCTCAGGCAGCAGAGGCAGGCGATGTGGTGCTTGCAGCTGACCCCACCGCAGGGGACCCCCAGCTTCGCATGGGGCCGCGGTCCCTCCTTGATGTCCGTCCACCCATCCACCCAGGGTGTCAGGCAGCTCTGAGGCACTGGAGCCCTCCAGAGCACCTTGGGGCGTGAGGTGCTGTGGGTGGTGATACCCATCAGGTAGCAGCAGGCACCGCAGCCTCCATGTCCGGCAGTGCTTCCTGGCTCTCCCTGTGGGTGCCGTTGTTCTCATCGCCCATCCAGAGTTGGGATACGTTCCTTCCCCTGCGATGCCCCACGCTGCCACCTCTCCCCTTAAAACTCCAACCTCTTTTGGCAAACCTGGCCTAGGGAGGGCAACGGGGCATGAGCATCACCTCCAGCCCCGGGGTTGCTGCTGCAGCGGGCTGGGGAACCCCGACTCTTGCCAGCAAGGTGCCTCCTGGCCCCCTCCCTGCACGGTGGCGGCGGCGGCAGAGCCGAGACAGGGCGATTATGAAGACGTCAGTCGGAGCGGAGGCAGGCGAGAGGGGAGACGCGCTCCAGATGAGGTCCTGGGGGAGCCGAGGAGGGTCATTCATGTACGACCATGTGTATGTGTCTGACAGACTGTGAAATGGTGCGTTGTTGCGCGGCTGCGCTGCACCTGGGCCCTTCATCTGTGATTGATTGGTTTGGTCATGTGTAATGGTCCCATCTGCTCCGTGTTGTTTTTCTTTTTTTACTTATAAACACCGTTCCCAGCGGCTGGGAGAGGATGAGCTTGGTTTTGTCATCTTCACTTACACTTTAGCTCAAAAAAGTGGTCAAGGAGGTGAGCTCGAAAGGCTGCCCGAGGAGCGCAGCACCACAGTACTTGATATTTTGTGCCTCGGCTGCTTTCTCCTCCCGCGTGGGATTCAATCCCAGCTGGGATCCTGCTGGTTCACGAACTGGGAGAGACCCCGAACCCGAGAGTGAAGTGATTTGCAAAAATCTGTGGATAGTGACTCTTACTGCAGCGAGGAGTTTTTTTGTAACCGAGCCAATACTTAATTAAAACCGCTGACATCATGGTGTTATAATTAAGCGTGGCATTAATTAAGCTGGAATAACGATATTTTTTTTTTATTAAGAGCCGCTCCAATTGTATAAGCGCATGATCGGCAAAAACAAAATAATTTTTTATTAAAGGAGGAGAAATCCGTCCCCGCGCTCGGGCTTGCCAGGAGTGAGCCGGTGGCAGAAGTAGTGTCGACAGCAGAAACTTTGGGGGGCTTTGGCATGAGTGGAGAGTGTGAGAGGTGGAAGGGAAATTTTGGGGTTTTTTTCTTTTTTCCTTTTTTCTTCTTCTTTTTTTTTTTTTTTTTTTTTTTACCCAAAAATGCTGATCGGCTCCTGGCATTCTGATGGCTAATTATGCATCGGAGAGCTTCGACAGCTGCATTCATCATCATAAAATGTAATAATTAATGACATTCCAACAAAGAAAAATATGCAAATGAGAACTCATTAGCATTTTCATATTCAGCTTTGATAATGCTTTTGCTGACAAGGTTGTAATTAATGAAAATTCATGTCGCAGTCAGGAGATTGGATCGGTTTCATTCCGCTCACAATTCCCAAATGCTTGCATTATGGAAAATCGGCGGCTCTGCCAACTTTTCAGGGAAGAAAAAAACACACACACACACTAAAAGCACCAGATGCAAATTAATGGTAGGGAGCCTTTAACTCTTTAAAGCCCTATCCCCCAAGACACACACCCGCCCCCCGCCCTCCCCCCCCCCCCCCCCCCCCGAAAAAAAAAAAAAAAAAAAAGAGGAAAACAACAAACTCAATGCAGAAATAGTTTGATACACAAACATTAGGGTCTTTCAGATATAACTCTGGGTTTCTTTTCAGAATACAAGAATTTCTGTAAACACACACACTTATCTTTCCTTTTATTATACCTGTGTCCTAATAAACTCTGAGAAAATTAGGCATATTACGTGGTCTGTTCTCTCCCAGCCTTATCTAATTAATTCTGCAATTGTTTCTACATCCAAGGCTTCCTCATGCCTAAACAGATCCATTGGCATCAGCTGGGTGGTGGCTTAGTGTGGAGTGCAGGATATGGCCCCGGCTGTTTGCTGCTCCTTAGAGGACAGGCATTCACATCGCTTCTTCTGCCGCTGAGTTTCTTATTAGGCCTCCAAGAAATACAGCTTTGCTTCCTATGACTAGCTGGGCAGCTGGGATTTGGGAAGTGGCTGGAGTCATGTCCCCAGGCACCCGATGGGGCTCCGGCACCCGGCTGGGTGCTTCCCTTGGGGCAGGGCTCTGGTCACAGAGTCGGGGGGATCTCCTGGCATGCGGCAGTGAGCGGAGCTGGGCTTCCCTGGGACCCAGCTGAGAGCCGGCTGCAGCACCTTGTGCTGTGCCATGCTGGGGGAGCTCTGTTCTGACACCAGCGTCACCAAGGAAGAGATGGGTAAAGCATCCTGGGCCAGTGGTGGGGGCTGCCTCATGGCGGTGGTAGGAGTAAGCGAACCGCTATTGGCAGCACCTTTTCCAGGAAAAGACAAATTTCAGGCTGCTTATTCCAGAACCCAACAGCACACTGGGAATGTGCCTGCCTGCGGAGTGCCCGGTGGCTAGTGCAGACCGCTCCGGCAGGCGGGAGATGCAATTCCTTGGTTTGGGTTTGCGCTTCCTTATTTCTCAGGCCCCCAAACCCAGTAGCCAGGTGGGACTGGGCAGAGCAGCACTTGTCTCTCTCCAAGGGAGGTGTGACCCTGCTCACAGGGACATGCCTGTGGGGCGGGGGTGCTGAGCCCGTCTGGTCCAGAGCAACGCTGCACCTCCTGGCTTGGGGAAAAGAGCTTTCTCTCTTCTCTCTGCCCACGAGGTATTTGAGCATCATTTCTACACAGATCATTGGATTTTTAAGAACTTTTTGTAGCTCAGTACTATGGAACTTAATTTGTACTTTGATATAAAATCATTTGTATTTTTTTGCATAACTATTTCTTTAAAATGTATCAGGTTTTACTTTTTGGTATAGTTTCCTTTTGTATGGGCACACTGCCCAAGCAGATGGTGTAATGTCACCTGTAAGCAATCTGAATAGATAGGTTCATTCTTACATTTTAGAGAGCTTTTTATTTCCTTTATATATGGCACAACTATTGCTGAGAGACTGTTCAAGATGGTGTTTCTTTTTGTGTTGCCTTTTAAAGAGATTCCTGCTGCGATCGGTTCTTCCCCCCACCCCAAAGTCTGTGTTTTTGGGCTCACTGAAAAATCTGTGACTTAAGAAACTTTCCTGGTACTGTTAAAACGACATTGTATGAAATCCATAGCCTTTTTTTAAAAAAAAAGTTTAAATGAGGAAGTGATAGAATAAGTTAAAAACACATTTGATTGTTTAGACACATCATGTTTTAATTTTAGAAGTTCAACATTTGCTTTTCAAAAAAAAAGAAAAACAACACAAAAAAAAAAACCAACCCAAAAACCCCTACTCTGAAAAATAATGTCTTTCAAAGACTACTTATTTTTGTGAATGCTGTTTTTTCTGGAGGTGCCGGGTTGGCATCCCTCAACACTGGCGCTCCAGCTGCCCCCAGGAGAGCAGGGTCTGCCCGCACCGCGTGAGCATCATGCCTCTGCCAGGGGGACGGTGGCGGGGGGTGATGGGTGGCTTGGGGGGCTGTGGCAGGGCAGTTTTTGCTGCAGATGTGGTTCTGTGGGGCTGGGTACTCTTCTGCTAAGAACTGGGTGAGACCAGCGACGTGTTCCCTATATGTTCCAGTTTATCCAGTTTTAGAGAGCCATTGGGAGACAGATTTATATTGCGCGGATACCCAATGACTTAGAAGAAATAGTGGGAAATCATAAAAGCTTTCACCCTCATAGCTTTTTAAATTATTTCATAAAACGAGAGGCCACTGCTGCTTTGTACAGCGCTTCATACAGGGTGTCCCTGGATGTCGGTGGGACCTCAGGGTGCTGGTGTAATACTGGTCTGAGCAATCTGAACTGGTGGTGTTACGGATAAGTTTCACATTAGTTTATTTTCTACTAGTAAGGAACTGGAGGTTGCCTTGGTAAGGGCCAGATGCTGCTTGTTGTCGTCTTATGTGGCTGTTCCCCTTGACTTCAGTGGCGCTGCTGGCAGGAATAAGGTGAGAATTATTTATATTTAAAAAACTACAAAGGAACTGTGAATATGTTATCAAGCTTAAATACATCTCTACCGTGCAAGCTCCTTAAAAATATAATCACAGAGGACTTACTTGTATGTTGCCCCTCAGGGAGGAGCTGAATAAAAGATCATTATTTTTCTTAATTTTTGGTGAATGAAAAGCAATGGGATCTTGAATGGACTGAGAGAGATGGTTTTGTTCTTAGCATGAAGACAGAGAAGCCTTGGTATATAAGCACCCCATATATTTTCTATGTTTATTTGATCCGATAAAATCACAGAGCACTTGGGGTAAAATATTCAGAGATGACTGCTGATTTCAGGATGTGCTGTGGGACACCCTGGGTCTTTGAGGAAACCAGAATGCCCTTAGAAACTTTTAAGTTCTGAATACTTTATTCTTCTGAAAATCAGGCCTTAAAGTGATGCATCTGAAATTAGTGACTGTTTCCAAGGGAAAAAAAGAATTTACTGGATTAGAAGAAATAAACAGCTCAGGAGTGTAAAAAAAAAAAAAATAGAATAATGGGGTGATTTTTCCATTGTTGTAGTATTTCCTAGCGAGAAGCTCATTCCCACTGCTTTCCTGGCAGGCTGCAGGAGCGCCAGCTATAGCAAAGCATCCATGGGTTCTCAGTGCTTTTGCAGGGGAGAAAAAGATACTATCCCAGGCTTTTTCAAACCCTTGCAAAGGACAAAACCCAAGAAGACTAGATTGTCATCTTATCCTTCCACTGTGGCATTTTTTTTTTTTTTATACTTTGTTTCAGGCCCATTTTGGTATATTCTTGATCTTCATAGAAAATAAATTTCATTATCAACCAAGGCGCTTTATGCCTTAATTCCAGAAATCTATACGGTATTTTTTCTGTGTTCTGGGAAATAACACCATTTCCAGCAGAGGATGGCTGCCTTTCTCCAGGCCACAGAAAAGTCCAGATTTGATTGCTGCTTCTGGTTTACCTTTAAAAAACCCCACCCTTGCAATTTCTGCCTGAGTCCTCTGACCCTTGCCAAGTTCTGCCTTGTTTTGAAATTTTACCTTTTCAGAATGTTACCATCCCAGTAACAGTTCAGCTGGGAATAAAATGAAACTAGCTAATAATTTATTGTCAGACATAGAAACAATTGCAGCAGTTGCTAAGGCAGACCATGGGAAGCCTGGGGTGAGCACACCCCGGTCTTACCGTGACTTGGTCTTGATGACAAGAACTTCCAGCGCTATGTTAAAGGGTTTTGAAAGTGGCTGAAAGTTAAAATTCTTGGAACTTTCTTCTGTCTGGCTGTTTTGCAGGTGACAGTGATAGCCAGCTTCTCTGTGTTAAGTCTACCAGCACCTTTCTGAGAAAATTTTCTGTAACAGTATTTTTTCATTGGAATTCATTAGTGTAATCATTCAGAATTACTGATCACCCACAGAAGGAGCTATGAGAGTTCAACGCTTCTGAAAATCAAAGCAAATTTGTCATAAATACATGTAACAGGCTGCTTAACAAACTGCAGTTAATAAGTTGCTACTTCTCGGGGGGGGGGGGGGGGGGGCGGGAATTAATTTTGCTGGAGTTTAATGGGATCTTGTGGCTCTAATGTCCATTTAGGTCAGCTGGGAGCGTTCTGTTTTCAGGCAGAAATCAGGATCATTACACCTCCTCTTGCACAAGCCCGAGTAAATCTGTTTTGTGCAGGTGAAGTAACACTGCAAATAGACTCATTTTTTTCTGAGAGGCAGACACCAAGGGTTTTCTGGCTGCGAGCAGGCTGGGGAGCAGAGTGATGACTGCCGTGTTTCCCAATGCAGCTGTGTGCAGCCAGCGTGCTGGATGCGGAGATACTCGTAGCTGAGCACTCGCTCAACGGCAAAATTTAAGGCGAGCAAAGCTTTCAGCTGCTCCTGCAACCAGCAAGCACTGCCGAGACTGTCCTTGGAGAGATGCTGCGGCTGACCTTCTTGTCCTGCATCGCCTGTTGGACATTGTCAGAAGGACACTCATGTTGTCAAGTGAGACAAGAATGGCCAACGGTGCGTGCCAGGGGTACCAGACATAGCTTGCTTTTCTACTGTCCCAAACCTATAAAACTTGTGCGTGAGTGCAGACTTGCGTCTCAGTGAGGTGGCTGCATTGGTGGTGGCTCTAGGACTTCTGAAACACTTTTGTGTGGCAGGTTCTCTCTGTTGGGGCTCCAGTACTCCCTTCATGAAACTGGACGTTAACATTATGGACATGGACAACATACTAGCCTTGAACTCATTTTTAGCTTCCTGAAATTTTGTATCTGGGTATATTTAACTTTCTGATGAGAAGACAAAGACCAGTTCCAGTAGTTGGGATTTTTTAACTTTGTTTTTCCTTTTTTTTTAAACATCTTTTGATTAAAAACCTGGTATAGGGAAAGTAAATACTTTGCTAAGGTTTTTGTTCTCTTTCATTAGTGGCTCAGAAAGCAGTGCATTTAAAAGTAAATCCAGGCCAAAATTTCAGGTTTGCTGACAAAACACAGAAGTTCATCTGCTGTACTTAAAGGCTTCTTGGATCAGGTGCTATTTCATGATATGGACATTTTAATTAGTAATAAAAACGTTGATCAGGATTTAGTAGTGGAAACTGCAAAGCACAAATACCTGCCTCATTTTGCTTTGTTTTACTGGTGTGAATTTAGCTGTTTTTCTCTTTCCATGTCCCTTCTCTGCTTCATTTATGTGTACACATCCATCGCTACTGATAGCCAAGCAGGTAGGTGCATTGGTTAGAATATCGTGAAGCAACGAGTTTATTCCATGAGCCTATAGAGCTGTATTACAGAAAACATCCATTTTAAGCCGTTTGTCTCCTCGATGGTGCTAGCCCAGTGGCTCACTGATGCCAGGAGTGTTTTAAAGAGCCATTATCTGTGTGATGTGTGCCCATTTAAACAATAAATAGTTTAGAATGGCACATGTGCTTTCTGTCTGGGTGCCTGGGAATTTTTCTGTGCATACAGTGAAAAGGCATACAAAATAAACTGCCCTTAAATGTGCAAAGGACCAAGGGAGCTGAGGAGGGCTGTCTCCAGGCACGCAGGATGGTTCTGTTCCTGCTCCTATGGGTGCCCAGAGCAGTTGCCCCAGGCGTGTTCCTCGTGGCAGAGCTGAGGATGACCACGGGTCCTGCTTTGCCCCAGGGCTGTTGGGGGTAAATTGCCCACTGGGCTGCCCACCTCTCCCTGCACCAGGATGAGACCTGCGGCTGGTTGCAGCTCTAATAGACTGTCTGCCAGCCCCCAACAAACAAACCCAGAAATCCTTCTCTGTCATCGCTGACAGTAACCTCAAATTGTAAAAACACATTTTGAAAGATGTGTGACTTTTGAAGAAGTTGATGTCCTTTTAATATGCAGGATCTTTGGGGAAAAAAAGTACCCTTTTTAAAATTAAAGCACGTGCGACAAAAGCATGCATTTATAATCATAGAGGTCTTTGTTCCAGTGCCTGCAGTACTAAATGCTAAATCAATAATAAATTTAAGATCTGTGTGAGGAACTGCAGCGCTGGAGTAATGGATCCGACTCTTTTTTTCAGCATTGGCTTCCTAATGGTCTTTGTTCTGCCAGCGCGCCAGGACTACTGCCTGCCGTTCACCTTGCCTTTCCGCCTGGGGTAGTCCTGAACTATCAAGTTCAAAATAGTAACTTCTTGGTTTACACAAAGTCTCCCACAATTTTTAAAGCATTTTTTTTTCTGTTTTTCTGCTTTAATCT
Organism: Falco rusticolus; assembly: GCF_015220075.1. Taxonomy (NCBI): domain Eukaryota; kingdom Metazoa; phylum Chordata; class Aves; order Falconiformes; family Falconidae; genus Falco; species Falco rusticolus. The sequence continues at coordinate 83,502,742 of NC_051210.1, read as the reverse complement.
TTGTTTGTGGGAGCTAAAACAATAGCGGTTTCACAAAAATGCAGAAATAACAGGAATATGTTTGAAGTAAACTAAAAACATTTTCTTCCCAGGAGTAACAAAATACAAATATATTTTTGAAAAACGACATTTTTTCTCCTGCTGAAATTGGTATTTTAAAAGATCATTAAGGACTGCTTCACTAAAGTGACCCCTGTTCCTATTAATGATTTTTTTTTTTATCTAAATTTCATGAAACATTAAAACCACGATGCATTTAAACATAAATTTGTATCCCATAACACCTGCTGTCTCGGTCAGTGTAGATGATGGGCTCTTCCGAGGGTCTTGTGAGACTGGCACAGCACTGTATAACCCAAGTCCTCCACAAAATGATTCCCGATGTTCCCCAGCAGACGCCAGAGCCCCCCTGGGTGCCTGCCAGCTCCTGCCAGGGGATGGTGGGTGCTGCCCCAGGTGGGCACTCTGGCACAAGCCTTGGTAAGGGGTAGAATGAAAGTAATTTGGAAAATTACTGGGTTTAACCCTTAAAAATTTTGAGAAATACTTACTCTGGGTAAGAAGACATTTAATACTAGAAAAAAATATATTATATTACAAACCTAGAGAATAATTAAGCAGTGATGACATACCCTTTTGGGCTTAGAAAAGCATAGATTGGCCATGGGTGTGCCGAGTTCAGTCCCCTTGCTTTCAGTGAAGGTATTTCCCTATACCCATGATATTCCTATTCCAGAGATCCCTCTGGAAATCTCTGGGTTATGTCTGTTGATCTCAGCACTGGGCAGAATGGGCCCTTACTGGTAGTAACGCTGGCTTGGCATTTCCAAGGTTGACACTGGAAAAAAAAGGGATTACAAAAATAAGCGCTTAAAATTAGGTTTCCAATTCCAGAGCCCAGGAAGTGATTTGTGTTGGTGAGTTGAGCGTCAACAGCTTCCACTGCCACCAGTGACACTGGCTTGGATTTACTCCTGCCTATGAGACTTTATTTAAATGCCTAAATAAGGCTGTAGCTTTGGTTACCTACATTATTTTTTGCATCGTGACTCCAGGGCATTGCCCAAAAATGGTTACGCAGTTATTTCTGCAGATTCGATTGCTGAATGGTAGCAGACCTGCATGATACTGGACCAGGACAACAAGCTTATAGAAGTCCTCCATCCTCTCACACAGAAGAGATTCTCTGCAAGGAATTCTGGAAAGACTAGTTACTGTTTTCAGCACTGCATTTCCAAATTATTTAGGAACTTCATTACGCGCAGCTAATTTGCATGGTTTTTCTTCTAATTGGGCCATTTGTTATTTATGTCAGTCAAGATCAATCTCCATAGGTGTGGCAAAGCTAGTATTCCCAGTTCATGCGGTTTCCCATCCCGCTGCCGTGGCAGCCGGTTACAAGGTTTTGGCTCTTCAAAAGAAAGTGATGCTGAGTGGTGGGTGCCTTACAGAAAGGGTTAGTTTATTATTTGCATCTCTGATGAATTCAGTAGTATGATTTGGTAATCAAAACGATAAAAAAGAAACCTGTGGCAGCTGTGGGCTTGTATAGCTGCTCAGAGTTGGATCTGGTTGCGTGCACACATGTAATGAGTGGGAAGACTCAGGAGGGTTCACGTAGCTCCCCCATTTTCACCGTAGGTCATAAAGCTACAGACCTTGGAGGTGGAAAAGATCTTTCAGACCATCCGTGCTGTTACCTTGCCTGTGTAGGAGTTCTTTCGACAATAAGGGGCCAATCTGATAAAAAATGGGTGCCTGCAGGTCGTGGTAGGTGTTAGCAGGGTGGGGACCCCTGCCAGCTCTCAGTGTCAGAGGTCCACACTCTTTGCTGGGGTGACATTTCTACTGAGAACTCCTCGCCAAGGCTTTGGGGGCAGGGATTTAATGCCGTTTTCTTCTTTTTGTCACCTTCCCTTTTGCTTTGGTCTTTAACAAATACTAATAACATTTATGCTTGTTAATAATAGAAATACCCTCCAACTAGAAAATTTACCAGGTATAAAAATGGCTTCATCAGGAGTACTATTTAAAGTAACCAAGACCTTAAGATTTTGGAGCATGTAATTTTGGCAAAGCACCTGTTCATGTGTAGCTAGCTTGGTAGGTTGAGCAGAGGCTTTGGAAGGGCTATATGAAAATTGAAAGACTACAATATCCAATATATAATAAAAAATAAGGTAAATCAAAGTAAATTCTATAGTCAAACTCCTTAATTGTGATGCATTTGCTGAGTTTCCCTCTTCCATCGTCGGCCCTGCTCCTATGCCATATGGTCTACCATGGAACATTTAACTTGTCAGATATAATGGATTGTCCTGGAAGCAGATTTTTGCTTTGAGCGTTCAGCTCCTTTCTTGCATTTCACTCTCAGCTCCAGGCTGCAGGATGAAGGATTGTGGTGGAAATGCAAAGAAGAGACACACAGTTGATTCCCCTTAAGAGAGTGACCTATATGCCACAAAATTTTACCCACATAAAGAGGCATTATCCCTGTCACTGACCCTAGCAGGCTGCATGTCAGAACCATTTAAATTTGTCTGGACTTAACAGATTGTGCAAATGTTTCAAAATCAAGTGCTTAGGAATAATAAAAGCTTGTCATTTCAACTTAGGCAGTGGCAGCAGAGCTTGCGCTGGCCAAGGGATGAGTGTTATTTATTGTGACCTACATGTAACCTAAGCTGCCTGCCTTGTAGACCTTGTAAATTAAGTTCATCTCCCAGGGCTACTCAAAGTTAAAAAAATATATTGTCTGATAAGGAACCCAAATAGCGATTACTCTGTGCTGTAAAGCAGAGGTCAAGGTTGGAAGTGATCGTTTCCACAGATGGGCCAGTAGCAGTTCATTACCATCACTCGTGTTGGGGTTGCAGGAGGCGACGGACATTCCTCCTTGGTGCGTTTGTATCTCTCTCAACGTGGGGAACTGCCCTGGTTGGCAGAGGGGCCTGGGTCGGCGGCTGAGAATGAAGTGCTGCCACGGGAGGACTCTAAAAGCATGGGTAGACATTTACCAAGTTTTCTATAATACAAATGTAAGCAAGCAATTTCTGAAACAAATGTGACAAATGACAAATTCTTCCCTGGGTTGGTTTGGGTTTTTAAAATTTCTTCTCACTTAAGTATAATAAAACCCAATAAAAGATTCAATAGAACCGTATGTAATCTTGCTATCCTGTGCTGTGAAGTTATTAAAGAATCTAGGATAAAAATCTGGCCCTGTTGAAGATACTCAGTTTTATTTAATACTTGTGCAGCTGGTATTTCATCTATAGAGAATAAGAAGTTTGTAAATCAATCTGAATTTTGCTCTTCAATGTGGCATTCCTTTCAGGTGTGAAGCTCGTATTGAGGGATGGTAGGGGGTTTTTTGTGTGAAGGTTATTGTTTTTGCATTTGGCAGCAAGAGGAAAATTGTCAGCTGGTAGAAGTGGGAAATACCTCTTTCAAGGACTTTTTTTTTTTTTCAGTGTAGGAACGAACATTCCTAGGTGTCTTTTTACGGGGGAAGCTTTATCGTTCTTGATCTGAAAGTGTTGTAGAGCGTGTGTACTGATGCTATGAGTTTGCCTGTATTCTCAGCCCAAATTGTTTGTTCCCGAATTGTTTAGGAAATGTCAGTTCTCAAGTGCAAAAATCTTACCAGGGTGTGCATGCCCTCTGCTGGATATTACCGATTTGAGACTATTGGGTATTTTGTAATGTTATAGTATATTTACCACATCATTCCTGATGTTTTGCCATACAGGAAGAAACTTGTGGTTGGTTTTGTCTTCTTAGCTAATCCAAATTATCCAAGTTGTTTTTAAACCGTCTAAATTATAACAATGCTAGCTTTCTTCTTTTATATTTTCTGTACTGAACAATATTACCAAAAATACCATTTCTGTAGAAATGTCCAATTGAGTATTTAATCTCAATATAAAACAGTATAAGAGGCTTGGGTAGTTCTGTCTAGACCTGCAGAGAGCACGTGAGAATGAGGGAGGAGCACGAGGCAAGCTGCTACACAGGCACTGATGCTTTTGGTAGCCAAACCTGAAAATTTATCTTTACCGGCAGGCTGTTAGGGTGGGTCCATGTGTGCTTGTGCTCAGCATTTCTTTCCTTCTTTCTGGTGTGTAGATGATGCTGTGGGTTTAACTGGGGCTTGAGGCAGGAGGATGAGCTTGGCAGTGAGCTCTCAGATGCGGGGCTGGCCCACTGGGACTGGGGGTCCTGCTGCCTGGGGACAGGCTCCCCCAACGTCCCGGGCTTCCACCTTTCCTGTCGGCTTGGGAAGGGATGCAGCTGCCTGATGAGAAGGGTTTCTATTGGTCATGCGGAGGTGGAGAGTTGATCCCCAATCCGTACGATGAGGCTTTTGATCTCTTTATCCTTGCTCATGTCCAACATGGTTTGTTTTAGTAGCCTTTTAATAAAGGCTACTAGATAGGGGTGGTTTACAGACCAAAGATTTAGAGCCCAGACCAAAGATTTAGAGCCCAGACTTGGGCTGTGGGAAGGTTTATTGTCCTCTTTCAATTCTGTGTCTTTCATGGCCTTAGATCTTTATCTAACTTGTTTTGGAAGTGATTCTGTTTTCATGCTTGAATGAAAACCCAGGTTTCCAGATACATGATAAAGATCTCCTGAACTGGTCCCTGAACAAATGATGAGGGATCACACTGCAGTGTATTCCAATTTAAAATAGCCCTGTGAGGCTTACTTAGGATAAAGCAATATCCAGTGCTTTACGTTCAATTCTTATATATTGCTTTCAGGTCTGAGGTAGTATTACAACAAGTTCTTGTCTCATATCTTTATGAAAATGTTGCCCCTTTTTATTATTCTGATTCTCTAGTATTAGATAATGCTTTCGATTTTTTTTTTGTTGCTGTTCTCCAATGCCTGTCTTCATCCTCTGCCCATCTTTTGACTATTGTACATTCTGAGAATTAGAAGGGTGAAACACAATGAATGGGTTCCGTTGAGTTTCTGTTTCTCTCCCAAACAAATTTGCCTATTTCCAGAGTGATACAGGTGTTCAAGCTTAGATGATCATAATTATTTCCTCTAGACTGAAATTCCATGCACATATGAAAAGGAAAGAGGACTAAAGATGTTTATGAAGTCAGATGCGTCTTCACTCTAAATGAAGGATTGTCTCCTATAAATGCTCCTCTGTTCACAGCTTTGAAGTGTATGTGCCCGGTTGCTCCGGGCTCACTGAGCATGGCCATTCGTGCAGCATCAGGCTCTGCAAGACGAACACGGTGGCCCACGACAGTGAGGAGTCTTCAGGGTTTCTGCAACTTGTTAAATATAATTTTTTCAGATGGCATTGAAAGAAACAGTTGTTTTGTTTAAATACCTAATTTAATTATGAAAGTTTATTATTCTGGTCTCAATTAGTGCATGTACTTGATATTAAGCTCATTAATGTTCCTTATCCGCAGAATGCAGTATTATTTATTGGTTGCACAATAGCAGTGATGGCTACGAAATGCCAATACCTGCGTATCCTCTGATTAACCTCAAGGTGCTGAAAACCTGTTGCAAAGGGTGCAACGAGCTTGTTCAGACTGGATTGGACACAATCAATCTTGTAATCCAGCTGTCTCATCCAGGCAAATAACCAACTATGATCGTCAAACCTTTCTCTTATGGGATGATGTGATAATCTTTACAATCTAGTTGATTTTGGTGGGACTAGTCAAGGACCAAAGGACCACTTAATGTAAGTCTGGTAGAATATGGCCTTCAATATTCTCACTTCATATTCTTATAGTTTCAAGTATAGCTTTGCCACAGCTATTTTGTTTTAAAAACACGTAAACAGAGAAGTCACATACTGCCCTGTAATAGATGCTATTATTTGGTAGATTACAGAAATAGATCGAGCAATTTGCCTTCGTCTTTTGGTTTAGGTCCAATATTTCAGGAACTGAGATCAGTGAGAAAGAAGTTGCTCTGGTATTTTTGTGGAGTAACTGAATACATGTAGAAGGGGCTGTGGAACTTGGGGTGAGTGGCACCGGGGTCACTCCCTGCCCCGCGCTGGAATCCATCAGCCGCACGGGTGGCATTGGGCAAAGCTTGCCGAGAGCACTGTGTGGGTGCCCTTCAGCAGGCTGGACTGCCATTATTCCCATTGATATATATGTGCGTGTATGTACAGGAACAGATAAATGCACATAGTGTGCATGCAAGGAAGTAGCTTGGCCTTTGGGGCGTTCGGGAATTAACCTTGCCTGTCTAAGTGTAAGCATTGAATTTCCTTGCTTTAGGTTGTTCAAGTCAGCTCTGTACCTTTATTTTAGTATAGGTTTTAGGATTTAATTTCCTTTGCATTTTGATAGCACTGTTTAAAAAAAAATAATCTCCCTTTGTAATGGTACTTGCTCTGGCATCGTAACATCTCTAAGAACCATTGCTGTTTACTGCACATCAGTGTAAGTGCAAAAATCTTCTTTCATGTCAAAAAGATCTCCTTCCCCTAGCATTGCGCTACATTCCAGGGTGTGATGCCATTCAAATTATTGGGATTAATACCTTCCCTTAGCTTTGTATCTAGTTTGCGGACCTTCCCTGTATCAGATGCCGTGTCACTTGTACTATTTTGTGACCATCAAGGCACAAACTTTGCTTAAAATCTATTAGATTTCATTCTTATTGTCTGTACTTCACATATAGCACAAAGAAGAAATAGCTCATTAACATGATACTTCCATTACCATTGGATGAGATTCTTTGTAATGTAAAGCACACTGTTCAACACCTCGCTGCGATAAATCGGGTATTTTGACTTGTGTCCTACACCGGTAAGTGCGCTACTCTTGGCAGAGTGTGAGCCAGGTCAAGCCCGAGTCAGTAGTTCAGCTGAGCTGAGCAACATTCTGCTGTTTGTGCGTTGGAAGAGGAGAAATCCCAGCCGGACCCCAGTGTCAGCGCTGCTCGGCCCCGCGCCCCCCCCGGGGACGATGCCTACCGAACCTTTACAGCGCTTGCCCCCACACCTCACCTTTGCCCAGCGCCCCAGCACAAGGGCTGTCTGTTCCCCTGCCAGCTCGCTGCCTGCGGCTGCCTGGGAGCTGTGCCGCGAGCCCCACTCTGCCCGCTTCGCAGCCGCCAGCCGCCGAGGGAAGCTCGACTGCACAAAGGGGGACAAGCCTCCAGCCAGCTGTTAGCCCTAGTGCCGGGGACCGCGGTTGGATTTGCATCCTTCAATTAAGAGTAAAAAAAAAAAAAAATAATATAAAACATTTAATAGGAAAAGCATTTTTGTTTTTCTTTTTCCTTCCCCTCCCTTTTTCCATCTCCTTTCTCTTTTGAAGAACACAGTATTCAAAAGTTCTGGCAAAATAAAGAAGCTACCTGCTAGCCTCGCTGGTGAAACCATGGGTAGGTTTTTTTTCTGTCTAGGGCTAAAGAGAGCGAGGCCTGGGAGGCTGTCCAAGAAAGGCACGGGATATATACGTTTCTCTGGGAGTGAGGTGCTTATAGGTATAGTGTACAATGGCTCGTTTATTTCTACGAGTTTTTTTCTCGGGTACTGTATAATTCTATACAAATTTTAGCTTGATTTCTCTGCTGAACTGAGTTGGGTTTTCATATCTCTGAGAAAAAAAAAAAAAAAAAAAGCACTGATAATCTGGCTGTTGCTGTCAGAAGGTGCTGTGCAGAGCCGGTCCTCCTGGCAGGCAGGTCCAGTGTGCAGAGCCCTTCGCTCACGCTGGTGAGCACTGAGGTGAGTCCGGCACTCACTCCCTGGAGTGCTCAAACCCTCCCTCTCATGCAGCCAAACTGAAAGCAGCATAAGAAAATTCTGAATGCAGGAACTATAGGTTAAGGCAGAAGTAAACTGTTTCATGATCCTCATAACAATGCAAATAAACCCTGCTACGGCCATAACACGTGTGTGTTTGTTACGTACAGACAAATGTGGAACTATAAAGTTCAGCCCATTCTTCAGTTGCTGGGAACTTTTTCGCAGATATGCTCCACCTCTGTGTTCCTCATGCCTGGTCGGACTTTGACACTGAATTCTCCTTTAATTTGTCATTCACTGTAGGGGAATCGATCGGGCTCCCTTCAGGATGCATTTGAGACATCAGACATCAGGGGAAACAATCATTAATTTTCAAAAAGCGCTAGAAATGCTGTAACGAATAAGAAATCTGTTTAAGGAAAATTGCAGACCTGAACAGACCAAAATTCGCAGCTGTTAAAATTCCAATCCCTAATACAATTACTTCCCACCCACCCACCTTTTTTTTTTTTTTTTTTTTTTTTTTGTCCCAGACAGGTTTCCCTTCTTCAATGTAACCAGTAACTAAACCCCAAATGTAGGGCAGCGGAAACCTGAATTAGAATATTCTGGTTGAACTCATCTCTCAAAAAATATGTCAAACACAAATTCAATGTAAACATTGAATTGAAGTCATTTATAGAAATAGCTTCACTTCCTCTTCTCTGCAGATGGAAAGAGTTGCCTCATGCCTCTCATTCTGCCTACCAGAGAAAAGCCAAGGTGCCCTATCTCCCAGGGCAGGGGAAAAAAAGAGTGGGGAATCAGATGACTTGCATTTGTGCTTTGGAAGTTGCTTAAATTTTCTACTTAATTTGATTAATTTTTCAAAGTACACCATGGAAAAGCAAGTAGCTGCTTTATTGATTGATTGGCAATCCTGTGCTGCTTTTATTTTCTGTAGTTAAACAAAAATGCAAACAAAATATTTATGAAGCAATCGTTTTAATTTAGTGAAGATAAACAGTATTTTTTTTTCTAGAAGTATTTAGAAAGCAGAGACTTGAGATTCAGTGTTTGTCAGAAAACAGGAGCTGCATGTAGTTCTTTCTTTGTCTCTCCTTTGATTGGCATGCACTGTGACAATTAGTTGAAGATATATATATTTACACACACACTAAGTTATTGCCTCCAATAATAACGGAGATGCTTTTTCTGCCTTACCTAAAGAACAAGTGCATACTTGAAAGTTATTCACCAGCCTTTGTAGGTCAACTTCTTCCATGGAGCTTTGTTTCAATTGTCAGATCATAAAGCCACGGAAGGGTATAGATCGTATTGCGTGTTCGCAGTGCTGGTAACAAATGGCACATTTTAGCATTTGGTCCTCTAGGTAGAAAAAATTAATCAGATGTCTGACAAGATTTGTTGTTTGTCTCTATTTCAGGCTCTCTTCCCCCCCCCCCCCCCCCCTTTTTTTTTTTTTCCCTCCCCTGGCTTACAACAAATATTACTAACGGGTACTTTTAGGTTTTAAAATATGGACAACAGTACTCCATGCAGTAAAAGACTTGAACGATTAATGCTACCCTTATGCCTCTTTTGAGTAGTTTTAGCCATGGGGCTTGGCACTGCCACCATTGTCTTTGTGCCAAAAAATATCCGCAGCGGCTGCCGCATTCTGGTACTAGAGGGTTGTCTCGAAAATTCCGCAGTGAATGCGTCGGGTGTCTACATGGTTGTAGACGTTCTCTCTTTTCTGAAACATTTTTTAAAATAAAAAAAAAAAAAAAGGAGAGAGAATCTTTAGCTCTTGCAGACCTCAGAAAACGCACAGTACAGGCTGGGGTGTTCGAGTGACTGAAAATGATGCATAATGTACAGTAAATGTAGAAATTCAGGAGAAGCATTTGTATTTGTGAGCACAAATAGTTGCTTAAAGAGCCTACTTTTGCATATTATCGGCACTCTTGCAAATTTTATTATCTGAAACAAATGTGCCAGTGAATTTTAAGCAGAAAATCAACATCAAGACTGTAGCTAATTTTAAATGGACAGTTTATACAAAAGATATTCCTCTCCCCCCCCACCCCCCAGTGAAGTATCATTACAAAAAGTATGATAATTTCATAATTACAGTTGACAGTGAAAAATCTATGTATGTGTATCTTTTTAGTGAATTCTTGACTTTTTCATAGATTTTGGTTATTTGTTCTTATTCGAGGAGGCAGATTTCTAGCTGTACGTGGAAAGAACAAGAAATGTAATAAAGTTAAAGGCTTACACTATCAGAATGAAATGTGTTCACTCGTGATCTCCAAAGTTATCTGTTTGGTGGTAAAAGTGGATGCTATAGATGAAATCTTTACAAGGAGCATAATCCTAAAAAAAAAAAAAAAAAAGTCAATCTCCTGCTGGCTGCTGTGCCGCTTTGGTACCTCACAGACTTCGACAGAGTCCTGGACGAGTGCCCATTGATGTCATGGAAACACTCAAATTACTGAGAATGATTCATGTCTATGCTGTTCTCTTATCCTCCCCCACACAAATAGAAGTAGATTTTAACCCTGACAACTTGTAATTTGCAGTGGGTTTATTTTTGTATCTGGATAAATATTTTTTAACAACTGAAATTAAGATGAGGCTGCCTGTGTCTGATACGATAGAAAAGAAGATTACGGATACCCAGGCAGCAGCAAGAAGCGTGTTCAAAGTACCTTGTGTCGCTGCTTGTACTTGGTTCCCCTCAACCCTATTTCTGTTTGGGATTTTTCCTTCCCTACAGCTCCCCCCCCCCGCCCCCCATCTTCATCGCTTGTTATTGTCATCGACTTTCTGGCCCTCTTGGGGTGATGGGAAGTAGCACACATAACTCCAGGCATGCCAGCAAGACATTTTGTTTTTAGATCTCAGCATTGGACTCAGGGATTCATGATTAAAATTTCATTGTCATTTCAATCTTGAATTATTTTTGCAAAAGCTTCCCAGTACTCTGAACCTGAGGGGGGCTATGGAGAGGGTGATCCATCATTTTTGTATAACCAGATACAAGTGCTTTCAAAAGTTATTATATGTGCAAATGTCCTATGAATTGCAAATAAATTTTGGAGGTTCCCGTGTATAAGTAACTACTTAATGTGGAAAACAAGAAAACCAAAACCAATCAAGAAACAAAAGCAAGCTCTAAAGTCTCAAATGATGATGATGAGAAAGATGATTTTTTTAAATCCCAAACCACTTGCAACAGTCAAACTTTATCAATAATGCTTCCAAAGGGCAATCAAACCTAGTAGCTTTATAGTAAAGGAAAGGCTTGTGGAGTCAGAATGTGGCCACACCATTTTGGGAACGATTAACATGACCTCTGTCATCCTTTGTCTAAAAAATTGCCGTGCCATGGGCTCTTTAGGAAATTCGGATCGCGTTGGGGAAAAACTGAGCGCAGTAGAGCTCCGCGTCCGTCGGGCAGCAGCGGTGCCAGCTAGGGACCCCTCGCTTGGACCCCTGAAACTGCTCAGGGTGCTGGCTATGGTCATCATTATCATCTGGCATTTCCAAATGCAGTTCAAGCTTGTTTTTTAATGGCATTGGTAGATGTACTGGTGCGGCAGCTCTATCTTGGCAGCGCAGGGTTTGGTGTGAGGCTGGCACCCCATCTCCTGTACGTGGGGCTACGCAGCCACATGAAGCTGCCTCCTAGGTGCAGAGGGGTCCTCGGCGCGATGCACACAGAGATAAACCGAGCATCTGGTCCCTAGTAACTGGTACTGTGTGTTGTGGGTTTTATGCCCCAGCCTATAATAAAAACTTTAATTTTATGAGGGATTTTTACTGTGTTCTTGGATGTTTTGTTAGATAATACCACCACCCCCCCCACCCCACCCCCCCCACCCCCCGTGATTATCCTCACCATAAGGGTGGTCTTTTAGTGTCAATATGTTTTGTATCAGCCCTCTTGACTACTCTTTGTCTCCGGAGCACGTGGTGCGGTGCTGCTCAGCCATGACTTAATGCTTTGCAGAAACCACCTCTTCCCTTCTTGATTTCGCTCAAGTCTGGCCATTCAAACCTGAAAGAACCTTTATTTTTCTTTGTAAATATGGCATAACCGTAACCGGTACTGCAAGTAAGGCTGTTGGAGCCGAGTGTTAAAGGCTTCCTGGGGAAAAAAAAAGGAAAGAAAAAAAAAAAAGGTACTTAGGGCTGGCAGAGAGCCTCAGCAGTCGTTGGGCCCCTGTTTGAGTCCCAGCACCACTGGGGCAGCCCCAGCATTGGTAGCAAATGGCGAATACCCAATCAGTGTCTTTCTCCCAGGTGAAAATTCCATCATTGCCTTGATCATGGGGGAATTTGCTCCTGGGAAAGAGTGGGGAACCGCATCCGCAGCAGATCTGGGGCAAAGCTGGCTGGCTGGAGAGCCGGTGAGGGACTGGCCGTGTCCCCAGCGTAGCGGAGGGACAGGTTGGGTGCCTGGGTGCTCGGCCCCCGAGCCAGAGGGCAGGCATGGAGGGTGTCGCCCACATCTTCAGCCAGTGCAAGCCTGGTAAATCCCAGTTCCAGAAAGTGTGCAGAGCAGCACAGCCAAGATTAGGAAGTTTATTTCATATCCTCATCCTCAGCATGAAAAAGTGTTAATCCCTTTCTATTGCCTACATGCATTACACAGGCAGCACTGCCTATTTTACATATGTAAACAGCATTAGGAAAATGTGGTGAACATCATGTAAAACGCTTGGAGAAGCTATGTATGTCTGTTTATATCTGTTACACTTTTTTTTTTCTTTTTTTTTTTTTAACAGGTAAAACAGAAAGGGGTTCATACTCATCATATGGAAGAGATTCGAATTTACAGGGTTGCCACCAGGTAAGTGAAAGTCTGCTCAGCAGAGGGGTTGCGATAAATACTCTGATAAATGAGGTTTGCTTCTTAAAGTTGTACTTCTTAGGAATATGTTCCATCATAAACAGCGATGCCTGCAGATGTGCATTTCTCAGAAACGGGCTTTATTTGCAAGTGCAGGTTTTCAAGCTGCTGCCTGAGCTTTTCTAGCCAGATACAGTTATTGGAGACTATGGGTACTTGGGTTGACCTAATACTGCCTAGTCAGAGCTGCTGCGAACTATTGATTATTGTCCCTCGCAACAATGCCGCACTGTTAAGCATGGCAGGTCCTTCCCAACAGCACAACTTCAGAAATAACAGAAGTGGAAACACACCGCAGAGCCTGTGTCAGCCCCTAGCTTTGGATGGCTACTGCAATAAATTATAGTTTTCATAGAATCTGTATGATGTTGTGTGAAAACAAGGTTGTATTGAGGGATAAAAATGTCTGTGAAAATATGATTTGTTGTCCCTTTTTGTTTCTGAATTGTTTTTGGCTGGAAGTCAAGGCCAGCAGGCTAACAGCAAAGCCGTCTCAAGGGAAGCATGCGTGAGCTAGAAAAATAAGAGTAGTTTAATTAAATAATAAAATGCCAGTGTAATACAAAGGTATAGCATGTGTGTGTGTGTGTGTGTGTGCCTCTCTGCACTTTGCATTTGCATACTTTTAAGTCTCCAGAGAAAGTCTGAGTCTAAAAATACTATCAATAGCCAAAAGTCTGTGCTTTGTTTCAAGACAATTGATTTTTTTAAAAGACACTTTCTTTTTAATTTCAGTAGCAATAGTAATCATGTGTTTAAATTCATTTTGTTCTTGAAGAGTGCTAGGCTTCCTTCCCTTTTTCTAAGTGCAGTAGCTTCACACTTCGGAAAACTATTGAAAGAATTTAATAGCCTTCTTAATATTCAAAGCTTTATACTGTTCAAATCTGCCAGGGGAAAAAAAAAACCAAACCCAAAAAACAGCCAAAATGCATATTATTTCCCTATAGGAAAGGGAAGTACTTGATCCCTTCTTTCCTTTCGTATGTCCATGTTCTTTAATAACGCAGGGAAGCAGTCTTCTTATGTTGTTGGTTTAGGGTGTTTTTTTTAACATTTAGCATAGAAAAATGAAACCATTTGAGCAATTAAACAGAAATTTCTGTTGGCAGTGCAACCGTGTTTGCCATCGCTAGTGCCCGGAGGCCGGGGCTATGCTCTCGACCGTCCCTCTGCAGCCCTGCGTGTGCCAGGGACATCCCGGCAGGGCCTAGGCAGGCTCCAGTGGCCGGCTGGCTCCGGGGATAGCATCCTGGGAAGGCGAGCGGTGGCAGGGAGCTGGGCCACGAGCCCCCCGACCCTGCTGCAAGGCTGCGGGGTGCTGCCGGTGGGTCTGCTGGCGGAGGCAGGGTGGGCAGCCCCGGGGAGCCCTGGTGGCAGCATCCCTGTGCAGGTGGCCATGCCTCTTCCACTGGCTGGTGCGGACCTGCTCTGCTTTGCCTCCTCTGCTAACCTGGCTAACTGGAGGGAGGTGAGGCTATCTCAGCCGCCAGGGAGGCCCCGGCGCTTGCCACTCCTCGCGTGTGATGTTTGAGTTTTGGGGACGTTTCCCATGTGACGTTTCACACACAGAGCCTGGGCTGGGAGAGGTGACGAGGAAAGGCTGCTTTGCCTTGCTTAAAGCACTGTTTACATGTTTAGTTCTATGTGGAACAAACTGGATACAGAGCTGCTTGCTGGGGGAGGTTTACAGGCCAAGCCGTGAAAGGGAACTTAGTGATGCACTGAGCCTTCACATCCAAAACTCTTTAGTGAGCCGGTAAGTGACTTACTGATTTCACTTGCAATAACCAGCACGGATAAGGGAAGAAGATTTTATGTGCAACCCTACCCTCACCTGCTCCAAAAAACTGCAGTAGCTTTTAATTAATTTTAGGGGTTGTTTCTAGCTAGTCCTCTTTGCCTTAAAATCCTTGTATACTTTTGCTTTCTGTTGTTAGGAGGCATCAGGATGTGTCCCTGTCCCCAGTGCTCACACAGCCTTGGGGAGGGCATGTTGTTCCCAGGGTGAAGCAGCACCCATCCAAGGGTGAGACCCATCACCTCTGTGGCTCCAGCCTCCTGGAGACCCTGCTGTGCTGCTTTCTTGGGTCTGCTGCCGTTTCACATTTCATCTGAAAACACACCTTTTCTCTGCTGCATTTTGCTTTTAGTTTTTCTGCCAGTCTTCCTGCGTTTGAATGATCTCATTCTGATACTGCAAGTAAGTTAGAAATTGTTCCTGAGATCAAAATGGCATTGCACCTAAAGAAGTTACATGGTCTATGTGTGCCTTATGCGTGGACTCTTAATGCAACTCACGCTGTGGCCTCTTTGTGCGCACCCGTATCTGTGAATGTCTGCTGGGTACGGGTGTGCATTTTCTTTAATTTGCGAGTAAAAAGTTAATCCTAGAAACTTAAGGGCAGAGGTGCAGCTGTAGGCTTGAGAAGACAGTTTGTCATGAAGAGGTAATTTTTTCTTAGGCATCCTCAGCTTTGTGTCCCAGTCAAAGTGAGGCAGCACTTTGCATAGGCTCCCAGGGGGAGTGGGGAGCAACCTGGTTCCAGATACCCCCAGCATCAAGTGATACGGAAATTACTCAGTGTGACATTATGTGGCATCACTGGGTGCTGGGAGCGTGGAGGGGTTGGGGCAGCTCAGACCAGTCCCGGGGGGATGGCTGGTGGGAGCTGGGGGCACCCACCCAGCCCTTCTTGCACCATGCCACCGCCTGGCTTGGCCTCTCTCGGCCGAGTGACAGATCAGCAACCAGCTGAAACCCCTTGTGGGGAACCGCCGGGTAATTGCCATAACAAGGACGGTTGCCTGCAGAAACAGGCAGCACAGTTTCTGCCTCCTCTTTTCATGCAGCACCAGCCACCTGCAGGAGAAGCCCAGACGCCGCTCCTGCTCGCCAGACTTTCTGGGCCAGAACGCAGGAGAGGACGAACCTGGAAGTGCCGGCGAGCTCCTTCATATCGCCCGAAAAAGAGGATGAGCCCTGACGGGCGGTGCAGAGCGGGGTGATGCTGAGCACCGCTGCCTGTCCTCTGCGCTGGGAAAATAGTGTCTGTCAAGAAACTGGAAAAAAACATGTATCCGTAAGGAAGCTGGTGGCTATGGTTGTAATATGAGAGTTAATCCCCCCTGAATGATAGCACTGAACAATTAGTTCTTACACTTTGGTGGACCGGTTCAGGAGTTGCCTCAGAACTCAGTGGGTGCGGATGTGGTCAGCTTTCTGGATGTATCCTTGATGGTATCGACGTGGCAGTGCCCCGTGATTGTGTAGGGTCAGTGGAGAGCTGATGGAGAAACCCCTGCTTACCTGCCCTCCTTTTCCGTGGTCCCATCAATGACAAACTGAGGAATATTAGGAAGATATTACAATGCAAGTGCTAATAATAAAAATTCCAATCCATGGAACAGGGTCATTCTTTCTACCATATGCATCCACTTCCTTGAAGTATAATGGAAAAGTGGATGAGGCAGATGACCAGTGCCCAGACAGGAAGGAGAAAAATTATTTCTAAAATAAGAATCTTTCAAATTCCTGAAAGGTACAGAAGGAATAATGCTTAATGCCGAGGCTGGACCATCTGTTGTCTGTTCTCCAGGCTGCAGAACTATCAGGATCCACCAAATTATTAACAAGTATGAACCTTCAGGCTTAAAAGAAAATTAAAAGCTACAAGCCTCTTGCAAGATTTCTAGGGTGTACTTTCAAATGTATTGAGAAAGATTAGCTTATCTAGACAGAAGATACTGAAGAAAACTTGGTGAATTCCAAAGGAAATATTGGTGGCAATATTGTGTCCCCTGAAGCCTTGAGTTACCGGAGGGACTGGAGTAGCGGCTGTAGCTGTGTGAGCTCCTTTTTCCTAAACCCAGGAGGTGTGTGCAGATTTTGTTGATTTCTGAAAGGTAAATTGCTACCTCCAGATGTGATGCATTGCTCTCTGTAGATGAGTTCCTGGAACAATTAAGGAAAACTAAATACCTAACGATATTGAACTTGCTACCTATTAATCTTCTGGTAGGAAAAAACCCCAACAACCTCTCTTCACACAAATAGCAGCAATGATCTGAGGTTTCATCCCTGCGCTGTGTTCACACCAATGAGAGAAGAGGTCAGATACACAGCAACCCATTTACTTCAAGATGATTTTTATTTCTGAGCCTAGGGTCCATTTGGGCTCTCACTGAAAACCATAGCAAATGCAACACTGATTACAGTGGGAATGGAGGAAAGCTTATCTTGGGAACTATTTAATTCCATTAGAGAGAAGTCATCTAAGAAACATGTACCGAAGTTGTTGTCAAGACACTTTTGAAACACTGGCTTCATTGAAGTTAATGACAAAAATCTCATTTCATTCAGTGAAGTCAGGATTTTGCATGTTGTCTTAGTTCTGTACTTCTTACCGTTTCCCCAAAGATCAATTTTTTTTTGTATTGTGCTGGTTTGGGGGGGATTAGCAAGGCAGTAGATTTTAGAAAAAAAGCATACCTACTTGATTTCTCTAACTTTATTCTGGTTTCTTGTATTAGTCTGTTATTGTTGGTTGGGTGCTCGGGTTGTAAGTAAGGGTCTGCACATGGTAATGAAGAGCAATGCATCTGCTGCTCTATTCAAAGAGCCTCATGTAAATCAGCACTGTAAAGAGGTGAAGGCAGAAAGAGCTAGAAGGAATGCTTTGGTAGATAGAACTGAGCATCAGCCACTCGGCTGCAGAGCAGGGGCTGGTGCAAGGGTCTGCCGGAGCACGGCAGTAGGGAGGAGGGAAATGCTCCGGAGGAAACGGCAACACCTTGCTCTGGCTGGGGGATCAGCTCGTAAATCCCGGTCCTTCGGTTTCCCAACAGCAGCTGAAGGTGAGGGGCTCCTTAGTTGGACAGTGTTTACAAAACACTGATACTCCTTAGTGCAAGAGCATCTGGGTACAGAAAATACTATTATTAGACTAACGGTGACTTGTGCTGCCTACAGTCGTGTAGCTCCACTAATTGGTTAATAGTCGACGAGGCCGACTTTGAGTAATCCAGAGCTATTGCGCTTTCTGAGCAATAGTTAATTCAAAAAAACAATGAATAAAGAGAACTGTAAAATGAGCTTGATGGCCAGAAAACATACACCATAGATTTCCAAGGCAACGCACAAGATTGTATGTGGGAATAAATTAGACAGTCCTTTGAAAATTTGGATTATGCCTTTTTGGCAAATGCATAGTAACAGATACTTAGCTTTTAAGGTGTTTTAACTTAAAGCAAAATCCTCAGATCTTAAAATGACTTGTTTTTACTACTAAGTCTTTTAGCAAGTGAGTCTAAATGTTGGTTTTGGATGTACTGATTTACTTGATGTTCAAGAAGTACTCTCAGAGGCCAGTTGGAACCATCTGACTGTTAAAAGCTGCCTCTGGAATGAAGTGTTAAGGTAAAAGCTAGTGGAGTTGCATGAGCTCTGCCAGGGTTTTTTTTGCCTTTTATATATTTTTTTTAAATAAAACACAACTGCTACCAAAATACAATAAACTTTATCCAGATTGAAATCATGTCTGCTAGCATTCAGCTTGTTGCAAGATGCCATGGTAAAGAGAAAGGCCAGCCACCGGAATGACATTGGCACGATGTTTAACTTTGTTTTCATTGCAGCATCAGTTCAAACAAGCAGCATTAGAGGCTGCAGCAAAATGGCTTCATCGTGCATTTACAATGCTGTAGGCATCCGAGGGCAGTCCGCCCAAACCTGCAGCAGCTCTGTGGCTTTCCAGGATTTCCTCAGGGACCATATCGGTAGCAATTTGTTCAAGGAATCCAGATCAGGAAGAGATCCTGAGAAGTCCAAGGGATGCAACTGGCAGGACGGTGTTTCTGCAGAGAGCATCTCTGCACTGTAGCACAATGTATGTCATCTTTAGCTTGCCTTTTCTCTGTCTGCCTTTCAGTACTCTTTCTTTGACTCTTCTTTTCCTCCTTGCTTTCCTGTGCAGCCTTCCCTCTGGAAGCAGTGGCGTGGGTTTCCAAGAGGCTTGTGATCAAGGGCACCAGCAGGCTGCCACAGCAAGTGAATATGCCCGTTATGGCTGAGGTTTCTAGGAACTCGTTTAAAAGTTCACGCAGACCCAACTGGGGTTCATCCTTCTTGTAGCTGCTAGTGTTTTCCTGTATTCTCTCCCATTGAATCTGATTCCAACTATTTGTTGGACATTGCAGTCTGTTTATGGACGCAACACGATCTTTCCTGACGTCCCTCCACCTGCGTGGTCGTGGATCCTCTCTCCATTACCTCCCATCTTCTCTTATGCTCCTGATAGGTGAGAGGCACCTTTGGCACACGATGGGGCCTGTGGCCCCCTCTCCGTTCAGCTTCTCTTCACTGTTCCAATGTGCTTTCTCAGAAGGTTTTCATATTAGATGCATGGGGCGGGGGGGAGTGGTATTCTCTCTGTGTCATAGCTTGCTCTGAGGGGAGAAGTCGTTGGCTCTTTCTCCTTGAGCGGTGGCCACATAGCCGACACGCTTCCCGCTTCCCTCCTGTCCCATCCCTTTCTGTCTCCTGCCTACAATAGCAGCCTGAACCTTTCCCATGGAGGAAGGCAGGGAAGGCCTTGGATTTTATTTTCTGAGTGTTTGTGGCTCAGTGAGCGTGGCGGAGGGAGGATACAGCATACCTTTGACAGAGATTTTGTACAGAAGGAACAGAAGTATTGCTGGAAAACTTTAAAACCAGTGTAATGGAAACGAAAGACACCATCAGCTTCTGCAGCAAGTGCGTGTGGATTAGCTCAGCCCAGCTGCCTGTGCCCGCCTGCCTGGGAGCCCAGTAGGGCTGTAAATCCTTGCAGAATGCTGTTGTTCTCATGCTGAGAAAGGAATGGACAGAAATAGCTATTGCCCATTTTCTTTTTCCTCCCAAGAAGTGCTGGGACTTCCTTTTTCTGCTGTGAATTACTGAATTGTTGCAACATCTCTAATTAAATAAAGAGGAATCCAGCAAAGACAGAAGGGGGGGAAACCAAAGCAGGATGGATTATCTTTTTATCTGATACATACTTTTAAATGTACATCCTTCTTCAGTGCTTGATTCAGCATGAGATTGAGACTAATGCACATTCTGAAATCAGGCTTCTGATTTAAGCTGCTAATATTACAAAAATAACTGGTAACATTGCAGAAGGGCTTCCCGCATCTCAGGGACCTCACCCATGAACGCACGAGTGCTTCCCCGTGCATTTAAATGCTCTTGAATTCTATCGACAACAGGTTCTTGACTGTCTTGTAGACCACTTTGGGGGTTTGCTTTCTTTTTTCCTTTTTTATGGCCTGCCCACCTTTTCATAGTAAACAATAAAAAAGACGGTATTGTGACTGCGAGCAGGGAAGGTGCAAACTGAGGTGGTGTGTGTGTGCCTGTGCACGGAGCTGCTGCGCTCTGAGCTGCTTCTAATTTGTACTTTGTTCATGAACGTCAGGGCAAAGAATCTTTCCATTTTATTGGTATTGTATACAATAAGTTATTAAATTTCATCTCTGTAATACACCTGCAGTAAAATAACAAAACATTACTGCACTTAAGGAACATGTGTGTGTGTTGCAATGTTCCACCCCTCCCTTCCAAACAGCTGCTTACGGATTTCAAGATCCATTGTATATATTCCCTAGAGCCCACCTCTAATAATCGAGACACATCTGCCATTGCAGTGTTATAGGCATATGTAGTTTTATTGAAAACTATACCTGTATATAAAAAAATTAAATAACTCCTACCTCAATTAAATTGGCAAGCTACCTTTTCTGAAGATCATATTACAGACCTCTGGAGACACAGCGAGTTCATTTTATTCTTCTCTTACAAATTACTTAGTATTTTTTTGCTTAGTCAAATAACTAGGTTTCCTCACATTTTGATGGCAAGATTCCTTTACCTATAATAATTTCTCCTCCGTTCTCCCTCTCCATAAAAAACACACAAAAGCTGTACTAAAGTGATAAAAGATACCTAACCTACCAAGGAATTTAGGTTCCTACAAAGTCTGTTGCTTATCCATTTTTTGCAATTAGATGTGCGGTGTCAGTGCCCTTAACAAAAGCTCCAGTGTTTTGTTTATTTGCTTTTAAGTATTTGAACACTGACTACCTGACTGGGCAGTATGTACTTACTGGCCACAGCTGTGTGGGGATGTGAGGTGCTCTGTAGAAAACATGGAACAAAATAGAATTATGCTGTATTGCAGCTTTTGGCTAAAGTAGATGCAAAGAGAAAGAGCTCCTTGCCCTTGGATCCAAAATCCCTCCTGGGTGGTGACAGCTGTACTAACCTCTTTGTAGGTGTACCCTTGCCTGTGGGGTCAGGAGATGGAATAGGCAAACTCTGAATCTGGCTTTCTCTGACTTTGTCAGTGCACGTTCCTGCCCCAGGGACAAACAATCAATGTGACTGGATAAAATTCTGGCTGCCATGAGGTTGGTGGCAGAAGTCCCATTGAGTTCAGTGGGGCTGGGAAGCAAAATATCGCCCCGTAACTTCTGTGGTCATTTGCAGTTGGTGAAGATTCACCTCTGTTGCTGTTTCTGCTTGAGCATCTTGCTTTGGGAGGGGAAATCATTGCTGCTGCTCCAGAAATTAGTTGTAGCGCCCATAAACTATCCTCCTGTGATCGTGGGCACATTGTGGACTAATGTTTTTGATGTTACAGCACTAAAATAATGACATAAGAGATAAAATTTCCATGTTAATCAAATGTATTAAAGGAACAGACTTAAGTTCAGATGTCTGAATGGCTCATTTAGCGGAATTCCTCATGCATCCAGAAAGACACGGTTTCATTGTCCATATCATAATTGAAGAAATGCTAAAACCCAACACTGCAATTTAGTGGTAAAAGGAGTGCTTTTCTCTTAGCCCTTTGGATCAAATGTTAAGCTTAGGGCTACTTTGTTGGAAGTGAGCATTCCAAGGGCACCTTTCTGGAGCTTATAACCTGGCAACAGAATAACACTGCGATTTGTAATGTGCAATAATAGGTTTATGTTGTGGTTGAGTGCTAATAGGAGCTTGGTTTGCCTTCGCAGTTGCTGCACTCTGACTTTCTCTGATGTCGTGAATGTGATAAAAAGGGGAATGATGCTTGCCTGCTTGTACCGTGGCAGGCTGTGGGCTCACTATGTGCACGTGACTAGTTCAGGTCTGGTCAGTTTTTGGTGGAAGACCTCCAGCAAAAAGGCAGACTGTGCTTTTACTAATTTTGGCAAATTTGGGGGACTCAGAATTGACTATTGAGTGCTACAGCATAGAAGGGTGATAGCTGGGGATGCTGTCCTTGGCATATAAGGTATGGTTTGGCAGGTTTTGCTAATAAAAATGCATAAACCCTAAAAAGCAAAAAATTGATCCAGCGGAATAATAGCTGCAACCATTTTTGTTGCATACTTGGTGCAAAGAGTGGCGTTTATCAACCATTCATTGCTTTCTCCAAAAATGAGTCTCCTAGATAGCTATGTGTCCACATCTTGGTGGTGAACTACTTTTTCCTTTCCCTGGCTCCATTAATAAGCCATGTTCTTTCTGGATCACCCATGTAATGAGCCTTCTAGGCCCATTAGATAATCCAGCTCAGCTTAGCTGCAAGGTAGTGACAGTTTAAGCAAGTTCAGAAGACGAAAGATCACTTTTTGGACTACCAGGAATTCTTATCAGTGTGATGATTGTGAGGATGAGGCTATAGTCTCACTAAAGACGCTATAGCTTTAGAGCTTTACTCTCAGAGTTGGTGAGGTGGGCAGCTTCGGAGATCACTTCACCCACCCCACCCCCCCCGCTCCAGCAGGAGCAGCTAAAACAGGCTGCCCAGGACCACGTCCTGGTGGGGTTTGAGTAGCTCCAAGGGTGGAGACTCTACAACCTCTTTTGGGCAACCTCTTCCAGTGTTTGACCATCCTCACAGTAATGAAGTGTTTTCTTGTGTGTTTAAGTGGGATTTCCATATTCCAGGCTATGCTGGTTGCCTCTGTTAGCAAGTGGTTTGGGTCACTGACTTCCAGAGGGTCCAGTAAGCCTCCAGCTTTCATTGGCAATTCTGTGCAAACACGGAGGGAGAAGGAGAAGCTTATGTGCATGCCGTGTGTATGCAAACGTACGCATCGTGTTTAGATATTACAAAGGATTGTGATAGAGACAAGACAGTGCTAAGAAATGGATTTGGGGGGGAAGCTTCAGCAGGCTGGTATTGACCTAATTTCTGACACCTCCCCAACAAAGCAGTCGTGTCTTGTAGGAGCAGTTGCCTTCTGTTCCCCTCCCACCGTTTCAGCGGTGGAGTTACCCTTTCACAGGAGTAACTTCTGCCTTCCATAGCTTCTTGCCAGTTGCAACTCCAGTCCAACACACCTGGCTGGTGTGTTGCTATCGGTGGTGGGCATGCTGCTTTGTCTCTGAATGGAGCTTGTCTCAGTCCTGCCCAGTCTGTGACTGGGGTCTCAGCATCGCTTGGTGCACACAGAAATAAAGAGGTTATTTTAAATACTTTTTTCTTCAGGTGACCATCATGTTTCTGAACGCGATGGTTGCCCACAGTTGCCACAAACCCACGTGGCTGCTTTTGAAGCATTTGCTGTACGCTGTCGCATTGCTCATTTCCAACAGACCATTTCCAATAGCCTTTTTACTGCCCAGAAGTTACTCCGTTCTCCCACCACCCCCTTCTGACATGTGGTTACCTGCTGCTTTGCAGGGGAATGAATAGCATCTTTAATCACACTTAATTACCATGTGACTGCAGACAGGAACTTCACATACAGAATAGCTCAAGATGGAGAAGCGGGATCCTTTACAAACACAGATAGATACAGAACACTAATTATTGAAATAATCACTATTTTCAAAACACACGCTGCACATAAAATTTAGTCAGGATCTATACTTTCCAAGATAGCTGTTAATTCATTTCTACAAGTCATAAAATTGCTTTTGTTTTGCAAACTTGCAACTATCTCTTGCAGTATTTCTAGTTGCAGTTTAAACAATCTGTAAGTTGTCCAGATCGGGGTTGCAAAATCTAGTCCATCTCTTTTTTCACACTTTGCACGGGCTTATAATTATATTTCAGGTCATTCAAATACAGAAATAAATAGTTCAATGCATGGATACACTGAGAAATCAGTGTTTTAACAAACAAGTGCCGTGCTTTTAAACAGAAGTTCGTTCTTGCTGCATTGCCTGTGGAGTTTCTTTCCCTGTTTTACTGCATACTCTCTGGGAAGGTCTAGATAAACACAAGCCCATGGTCTGTACATTTTTAAGAGCTTTCCTATTCCAGTAAACTCTGATTTTCACAGAAAGCTCTTAACTTCCTTCTTCTTAATAGCTAGAGAAAGAAAGAAGTGTCTTTACATCCCACTTGGAAGACTGGGCTTGAGTGTGGCAGGGTTGCTGCCTCAGTGCCTGGTGCCAGCCTCCGCCGTTGGTCCAGCCTGGCATCAGCACTGACCTTAGCGGTATTTTTGCTTTGGAAGAAGGTGCTCTAGCCGTGCTACTATTGTTGTGTGATTTATTCCTTTGCTTCTTGGCTTAAAAAAAGGAGCAGTTACTTTTGACAAGTAGAGATTTCAGGGGATGTGTGAGGATATGAACCCTACCAGCTATTTACGTTTGGAGTAATTAAAAACAATGACTAAGTTCTGCTATCAGCCTGCCTAAAAAAAGAAAAACCCCTGGCACCTCAAACAGAAAAGCAACATCAAATAGCTGTAGAGTTGTCATGGGCCATTCCCTATTTCTTCTGTAATCCTTTGTCTTCGCCCATCTGAGGATGCTTTTCCAGCTTGTTTTAGTTCAGTGTTAGAATACTTTGGTAGGGCAGGAAAGCGCCGTGTGTACCCGGTGCCTCAGGATTTGGGTCCCTCGGGGCCACCTGCATTGTGTATGGCCCTGAAGTGCCTTCCCAGTTACCCGAAGGGCCCCCCAAGCGTGGCATAGCTGCTCCTGGAGGCAGGGGGCAGGACAGAGCCTGGGGGGTCTGGGCTGGAGGTGGCTGGTAGTGCCCAGCAGCTCTGGCTGGGGTGATGTGGGCACGCGCCATGGCTCCCCTGTGGTGAGTGACTGCTGGAGCTGGGTTAGCTGAATCATCCCCCTGCAATCCTCCGCTCGGGAGCAGAAACCCACGTTTGCAGTGCGGCAGGGCCCAAGTTAAGACTCCACATCTGTAGACTGGGGGCCATCGACCAATGACCGAGCAATGCTGTGCGGTGGGTCTTTCTCGCTTCCCCTTTCCTGGTTGGCTTGATTGTCATTGTTCCCCTTTCACAGCTTTTTTCCCTGTAACCAACTGGTGTTTTGCTGCAGGCTGTGGCTGGTGTTGCCATTGTTCTGGTTAGAGGGTGAGGGCTCTGTGTTGGGGGCTGGATGTGGCCCTCGCAGGTGGAGGGGCAGGGTCTGAGCCCTTTCATGCCTGCCCCTCAAGCCTGTATTTCATTTGGCTGCAGCCTGGGCTTCCCCCGTGCAGCCATCCTGCTCCATCTTGTGTTCTCAGCCTTATTGAGCTTGGGAGCAGCATTTTTAAAGCACTTCCCCACACACACACACCCTTCCTCTGGCTTTGAAAAGTGCCGAACACATTGTTGGTGCTTAACAAATAATAAATAATAATAACACAGGAGCAAGGTATTTCTTTATGCCTTTGCAGCAGATGAGGTGAATGTCTGCCAGGCATTCAAGTCTTGCTGCAGTATGTTTAGCAACAATGGAGAAGTTAATATTTTTATTTTGTTTGGAAGTTAATGACAGAATATAGCCATCTGTCTGTGTGTTTATAGGTCTGTCTTTTTTTTTTTTTTTTTAACTATTTTCTTCCTTTGGAAGTGGATCCTGGTTGACTGTCAGGAAAAAACATTTTTTCTTAAATACTAAAGATACAGGCTATACTACAGCTAGAATTATGGATATTTCCCACATCCTTGTCTTTCAAAAGTGTCTGGGGAAAAATGCTTATAAATCCTAATAAAAACCAACTGTATCACTGAAATACAACTCACTTGGGTATTTCTCTGTCTCTCTTTTTTACATACACTGTAATATACAGTGTTACCTTTACATTGCGTAACAAGGTGCTGTGACAAATCTGATTTTTGGAGAGTTATTTTTATTAGTTTATGTAATGCAAAAAATGGCAATTAACTGCCCAGCATACTGTAGCCATCTACAGAGAAAATCAGCAAGAATCTGCCCGTTGTTTTATGGCACCTTTACTGTCACGTCTTCCCCTGCTATGGGAGGAGTGATGGGCTGCTGCAGCTTGCCGACACAGCCTTTCATCTGTCTCTTGCCAACCAGAAGATACAAAATAGGTTGTTTCCACAGTTCAAAAATCCTGCTTGCCTTTCTGGTCCTGGAAAAGAAAATGTTAAGAATCTCAGACGAAGGTTTTGTAAGGTCATCTTGCATCATCAAGAAGAGTAGCTCATGCCTTACCCTCTGCCTATGTCTTGTTGGAGACAGAGCTCCTCTGCCTTTTTCTAATGCCCGTGCAGTGACTGTCATCCAAAACACTACTCAGGAGTTGCATCCTGGTTCACTGCTCCCCTTTTTTTAAGTCTTGAGCATGGAAGGATGACAATTTTCCATGAATCCTTACTATTTTCTTTTTAATATGTATTTCTAGTTTAAATCAATCATTTTTAGAAGTTTTATTCCACGATGACCAGGCTTGGACAGGCTGTGTGAAATGATTGATTCCTAGCTCAGCTTTGGAAGACCTGTGAGAAGCTACATTTGCAGTTAGTGCAAGTCACCACTCTGCTCTTCTGGCAGCATCAGCAGAGTTCTGTCGCAGCTGTATCCTTCTTCATCCCCAGGCAGGAGATACTGGAGTCACATTGGGAATTTCTACTGCTTGTCATATTTTATGGGCACATGGCACATCCTCATATCGTAACGAGAGATCTGATGTGATCACACACGTGTAGAACAGCACAGAGAGTTTTGGAATTGCAAATGTATAATCGGAAGATCCCTTTGGCTGTGTACTTTTAAGTAGCCCAGCAAGGATGAATAAGGCTTCTTCCTCATGTACTCTTGCTGCTGTGGCTGGGTAGGAGAACAGTGATGCTGTGCCAGTATCATTTAGTTTTCCAGTTACTAGAATCTTCTTCTGAAGTTACCTGATTTTACAAATTTTGCTGTGTAACTTTTGTCTCTTTTTTTTTTTCCGCTTCATTTCTTTATTGATGCAAGAGTTGCTGCACCTATTTCCGTGGGATGTTAAATCAAATCCAGAACAAAGCAGTACCTCTGAAACTTTGCTGTCCTCTGTGCTTCTGTTCAGTGGCATTTCTTTGCTGTAGAGTAATCCAGCATGGTGGCTTTGATTTTTTTTTTTTTATTAATTATTTATTTCAGATAAATTAATTACAAATTTTATGACAACTCTCATCCCTGGCATTGGTCTGCAGTGGTGGTACCAGCCCTGTGGAGCAGAGCTGCAGACTAGCTCTTTTCTGCATCTTTGTGACTATGTAAGCGTTGCTGTATCTTGTATTAGTGCCACAAGTGCAAGGCACTATGTAAAGGAGAAGAGAAGACGCAGGGGGAAAGCATGTCCCTGTGCAGTCCCATACTGGCTTATTTAACTCAGCACCAACCCGCACGAGCACTTGCTTTGACACGCTGGCTCGTGCGGCTGTATCACAGAGCCGGAGCAACACTTCTCTCTGCAGCGTAGGCAAGGTAAAATGTTGCTGCCTGGTAGTATAGATCCTCCTCCCCTCTGCCGTGCACAAAGGAGGGAGGAAAATCTGCTCTATTTTGTGTAATAGAGACGATGTGAACTGATGAAAATTGTACTGTAAGGGTGAAGTGTTGCTGTCTGTATTTCTTCATAGAATCATTTTGGTTGGAAAAGATCTTTCAGATCACCAAGTGCAGCCACTAACCCACCACTGCCAAGCCCACCACTAACCCATGGTCCCGAGCACCACATCTACATGTCTTTTAAATCCCCCCAGGGCTGGTGACTCCAACATCCCCCTGGGCAGCCTGTGCCAGGCCTTGGCCACCCTTTCCGTGACAGGATTTTTCCTAACACCCAAAATAGACCTCCCCTGGCACAACTGGGAGCCATTTCCTCTGGTCCTGTTCCTCGTTACTTTGGAGAATATCGTTACTGTATTTACAGTGCATCTACCTGTAGTAAGAAATCCCAGGTGAGCGCAGGAAAGTGCTGCGTTAATCCAGGGTGTGCAGGCACGGGCAGACATTGGAAGGGCACTGCCTACTAAGGAGACAATCCCAAAGAAAGGGACAGACCAGGAATGTGAAGGTGTTGAGCACAGGCAATGCCTGGTGCAGGTTACAGGGCCTCGGGGGCCCTCCCTGCCACGGTGGCCAGCTCCCGGCACACGCCGCAGCAACATGGATGTGACCGGGGTGTTTTGTGTTTTGTTTTTTCCTCAAATCCCTGCAGTCTTCATTTTCACTTGAAAGCGCTGGTTTTCCCTCCGCAGTGCTGACCTAGCTGGGAGGCAGTTTGCGGGCTGGGGTGGCACGCTGTGCTCTGCCTCACTGAAATACCAGCTTGTTATATTTTGACCTGTGTCAGCACAAAAAGGTGCTTTTTTTTGCCCTTCCAGTTTCTCATAGCAGCTGAATTTGCCAATTCTGTTCTTGTTGTAGGGTGACTAATTTTTTGTCTTGTCTTAAGCGCAAGGTGACCTAAACTTGCAGACTTTCCTTGAAACAAATATGCCTTTGCACTTTATTGAGCCTCAGCTATATGCTGTGTTAGCATATAGCAGTTTCCCGTGTACTTTAGCTGTGTGGGAAAAGATTGCGAGTAGCAGAGGGAAATTTAAAATAGAGGAAAAAAGAAAGTTCCTATTTTAAATACCACGAGTGTCACTAGTTGGTTTAAGGCGTATTTACATAACATGGTTCTGTAAAAAATAAATGTGACTTTATAACACTGAAAACATAAGGGTCCTGTAACATGAAACACGTTTTTGATACTCAAACTGCTTGTGTATATAATTAATAGCCCTTTCCCAAGAAGTGATGGCAACGTACACCAGTGCCGTATCTTTACATCATGTGTAGCTAACCGTTCACTGAGGTCCCGTGAAGCTCGTGGCTGATCTTCTGGAAAGAACCTGAGTTTTTCAGTTGTTGCCTGATTCGAGTGGGAATACACCCATCCTTTCTCCAGCTGGGGAGGGCTCTTCCCTGCCACGGGGAGTCGGGAGGGCTGTGGACGGTGGGTCGGGGCTGGGCACCTGCTGGGGCTTTGCCAGGTTGCAGCACACTGCTGCCTTGGGCGCCCAAGCGTGATTTATTTCCAGTTCATGTGTACCGTTAGCTTCGAGTCACACTTATTCCCTCAGCTTCCTTTGCAACGAGTGACTGAGGTTTCACTTCTCTATTCCTTACCCCGGAACGGCGCATGCTCTTTTGCCTAGATGTGTGAGCTTTAACTAATTAATCACAGAATTGGAGAGTGGTTTGGGTTGGAACGGACCAATTAAGCATCCTTTCCAAACCTGTGTGGCGCAGTTCCAAGCCAGCCGTCAGCCTTGTATGATGCTAGATCATCTGAGGACGTGCAAATGGCTTTTACACTGAGAATAATTTATTTTTTTTCCCTGCAAAATCTTGCTTCACCATCAAAAAGGGGGAGGCCATTGTTTATCTTTCAGGCTGATGAATAGTAAGAAGCTTAAAAAAACATCCTCTGAGGCACCTAAAGCATTTTGCATGGGTTTTGTTATTCTTTTGGACAGGAAGTTTCTTTGGTCTCTTGGATGTTTTTATGGTAACTTTTCTTTGGTTAAAAATATTACTAACAAAACTTCAGAGAAGTGCTGTTTCCCATGCATTTGAACTTCTGTAAGCCTTTCCTGTGTTCTCATATTCAAAGGGAAAACAATAATTATATCATTAAAAACGGGAATTCAGCCACCAAACACCTTTTTAAGACTGAGATATGTCAGGTAATTTTACCCTGTCTGAGACAACTTGAGCCAGGATTTTTGTTGTAAGCTGTTTGTAGTCAAACGCTTACACAGGGAAGAGTGATGAAATCGACTTCTTAGGTTAACGGGTCTTTTTTTAGGCTTTGTCATAATTTGCCAGAGAGGAACATTTTAAAGCAAGTAGTGGTAGGACATCCTTACTGAATCATATTGAAGTGCTTACTTGAACTGAAGAAAAGCAGAGCTTAACGAAGCAGTTCTTGCCAGCAAGTCTTCAGTATTTTTCTCAGGGAATAACAGTGCAAAAATGTCATTCTCTGCACAACATTCATTTTGACATGTCTTCAATCCTCACTGCCTCCTGTCCATCTCCCCCTCCATAAGTGACCACAATGCTGGTACCTACCAGATGGTATAGGATTGGAGATGTTGGAAAAAGTGGGCACTTCGAGATGTTCTAAACTTCAGTGTTGCATGGAAATACAGGTATCTGTGTACTGGGAGGAAAAACAAGGGCACCAGGACATGTTTCATAACGTAGTGAGCAGTTCCTATGTATATATACACATACATGTATGTACTGGGTTTATCTGATTATTATTCAACCCTATGTAAGTTTTGACAGTGTCCTTTTTTTACCGTACATGAATCTTCTGCTGTTGTACACTTTTTCATACCTGAAGCAGCTTACCATGTGTGTTCAGCTTGGATTTTTGAGTGGAATAGATACAGAGGGATTTTTTGATAAATGTGGAAGATGCTGTAGACGAGCCGAGCTCTGACAATGTGGCAAGCCTCTTTTCCCGCAGCACTGTAAAAATACTGCAGACAATGCTTCACTATATTCAGCCATCCCCGAAAATCCAGCTGCTGTCTGTGGGCCAAATTCTTTCCTCATTAACACCCAGGAGGCCCCTGGTGACTTCAGGGGGTTTATCCTGGGCTAAACTGAGGGCTGTTTAATTCCAGACCAAATCTTCTCTCCTGTAAAATGTCTCTACTGATTGTGCCTCAGATAACGTTCCCGCTAAGCCGTACTGGCTCCGTGGTTTTGTACAAACGGAGTAACTGCGGTTGCTCTAAGCTCGCTTCGTTTTCTTGATTGCAAAGAGTTTTAAACATTATCGCATGGTACGATGGTATGCAAAGGCATGTGAGCACTGTCAAGGGCCAAGGCACTGGATTTTCCCTGCGCTTGCCTGCAGGCAGACCATCCTGGGGTGAGCTTCCCAGCACCAGGCTCTTGCACAGCACCCTGGATTTGGCCTCCCCGGCTCCTTTCTGGCAAAGCGCTGTTACAGAGCGGGGGGCCCAGAGCAATCACAGGTTATTTCCTCAGGCAGAGCGGGGCTGTAGGTGCTCTAGTCGGTGTTTAATCCAGCCGGGGCCCGGGGCTGTGCTGGGAGCAGGTTGCAGCGGCTGGAGCAGCCCCAGCGCAGGGATAATCCTCGCTGGGAGCCACGCGGAGCGGCTCCAGCCGCTGCAAGCACCAGAGTGGGTACCGCAT
This sequence comes from Falco rusticolus, assembly GCF_015220075.1. NCBI lineage: Eukaryota > Metazoa > Chordata > Aves > Falconiformes > Falconidae > Falco > Falco rusticolus. The sequence continues at coordinate 83,471,638 of NC_051210.1, read as the reverse complement.
TGCGCCTCGGCTGTCTGCAACATCAGGATGTTGCAAAAACGACTAAAACCCCAACCTAACTCTTTTTATGGGCACACTTAGCAGCACGGGAGAACTTCCTAGCCGTAACATGCTGAGTTTTGACCCAAGTGCCTTTCATTGCTCGGTCTCATCTCGCCCAGCCACCTTCAGCAAACACCAGCCCTTCTGGGCAGTAAGAAACCCAGCAGCTTTGTTAGTTTTTTATGGGTTTTTCGAGGCCCTTTGAGGGTGAACACGATGGCACATTCCCCATCCCACCCCCCTTCCCCAGCCACCACCAAGACTGTCCCATTTTAGTGCTTCTTACTCACTGGGACATATTTATATGAGTATTACCTGTATTTAAGCATGTGTTTTTAAACACTGTAATCATCTGGCTAAATTTCAGCGGGTAAGTGAAAACTATATTCTGAAAGATTAATAATAAAGCAGAGAGAATGTCCTTATCGCTGCCTCCGAGCGAGCACAAAGGAGCCGGTTGGTGCTTTGCTGGGGAGGAGGTGGCAGCAGTGCTGGGCTGGCCCAGCGGGTGGGTTATGGGACACCCCGTATCCTCTGTGTGTGTGTGTATGCATCCCTACGTATACGCTACACATCAAATATAAGCATATAGAATGCCATGTTTCACTGATCCTTGCAGCACTAGGATTTTTTCCATGTGAACTGTAGTGAAAGAGGTTATTTCCAGCTCCAAGGATTCAAGCATAAACTGTACCGCAGAAAACCATAAATTGAGCAAATGCTGTATTTTTGCAAAACTCCTTAGTGGAGGAGAAAGTCCCTTCTTCCCTGTGAAATTTTTCTGCCTTTTACTTGTTCAGTTGGGGTACATTTTATCCATTTTTCTCCTGTACTATAGGGAATGAAATATTTTCATATACTAAATCTTTAGAAAAACAGCAAAGACTGTGCAGTTGATGGTGAGATCGTTCACTGTAAATGTGAAAGATGGGGATCGTTAATGCAAACAAGTAACTAACCTTTAGTGATAATCAAGCAGCAGTATAATAATCTGAGTCATCATGCCTAATGGTGAATGAAGGGATGGGAAGAAGCAAGCAAACGCGACAAGTAAACGCGGGAAAAATTAGGTAAGAAGTTACAAATTATTTTCTCCTGCATACCAGAAATAGGTGACGAGAACAAGCACAGGAACAAACAAAATCCTCCCTGGCCAGAGGGGGTTGAACCTCAGCCACGTTTAAGAGCGCATGCCCACGAAACGGTGCCGAAACCAGAAAACAAACTTCAAAAATTGCTGTTGTTTTGCTGATATTACAGTCGGTGCTCAAAAAGCACAACTGGGAAAAATGACTCCAGAAAGGTATAAACTTAAAGAGCAATTTTAAATTATGCAGACGAAGAGCTAGTGAAAAAAATAATAAAAACCCCAACCTAGAGAACTAATACTGATGACATTAATGCACAAGGGTTGGTTGAACATGAAAAATTATTTGATAATACCTGCAAGCATTTTTTAATGGAAAAGGTCAAAGTCAAAAGAAAACTGCTGAACACTGTGCACAGCTATCTGAAGGTGTTGCCCTACAAGGCAGAAGAAATGAAACAAAAAGGTTATTTGCTACCAGATAGAGAAAATAAAATAAACATATTAAAATTTCTCTCACTTCATACATAGGAGTGTTCTTGAAAAAAAAAATCTCTGTGAAAAATTAAATCTCTGTGAGAGAAGATCCTTTGTTCTCTAAAAGTCAAAATTTTTCTGCAAATACTTTTAAGAATTATGAGTGGTTGAGTAAAAAAGGAAAACAGTACCTTAGCTTGAAAACACACTCTGAAACCCAGGGAAATTGTTTCTCTGTGTTTGCCATCAATGGGTTGCAATTTACACTTGGCATTAGAGAGAAATACTGGACGTAAATGACACAGAAGATTTTACAGAGAGCTGCCAAATTTCTAAAAGCCAAAGAAGGGAGTATTTGTAGGAATTGGACAGATTATGAACAGATGCCCTGATAGTCACATGATAAGTCGAAATTTAGTTTCATAATTTGATTAAAAACAGAGGATTGAAATCACAGAAGGAAATAACAAAGAAATGATTCAGATGTGTATGCGGCATGACTTAGTTAACTTAAGTGAAAATTCATAAACTGAGGATAGATCATGTAAGAGCAGCTGAAATCTGGATGATGAGATATAATCCTGTATCCTGTGATTTTACTCAAGGAGAGGAAAACAGGACAGTTGCAGTTAAGATATTTGTTGGGTTTATTCTGTGGGGTTTTGTTGTGGTTTTTTTTTTTTTTTTTAACTCTGAACAAAATTACCTCCTATTCATCTGTTTCCGCATAAATTAGATGTGATTTCAACAAATTCAGGTTGCTTTGTTTGCAAATTTGCAAGGGAATAGATGTCGGAAAGTCAAACAGAGATGGGTTTTGAGGGATAGGAGAAGAGCACGTATTTGACAGGAGGATGAGGAGGATGTCAGGCACTACCAAGCATGGGCAAGCCTAACGCTTTATGTCCAGCATTGCAAATCACTGCGTTGGGTGCACGCACAGCACGCGGGAAGTTTGTAGTGATGAGGAAGGTCACAGTACACTTTCCTTTCTGCTCTTTTTCGGGGAAAACCCCATGGAATTGGACAGAAGGCACCTGATGGGTGGTAGCCCAGCAGAGCAGGTGCTGTGGGGCTGAGTGCACATGCGGGCGCTGAGTGGTGGCCGGGGGCCCCCTGGACCACTGCTTCCCTGACCTCCTTGCCCAGCCCACGGAGACGTCAGTGCCAGAGCAGAGGGAACAATGCAGAGAAGCGTGCTCACAGGGAGAGCCAGAGAGGCCTAAATACGAGCAATGCAAGCAAACAAGCTTTGATCTTTAAAAGTGTAAAGAATTTTAATTTAAGAAACAGAGCAATATTGTGAAAAATAGCAGGACTCTGGTTTTTCTAGATAAAAGTGCCTGTATTCTCGTTGTACACGTGAATTGGTACTGTGAAAAGGACTTGTTTTTAAAATTATAACTTTTGGGCAAGCTGAAGTCACGTAAGAAATGTAAACGTGGCCGTGTTCCCAGTGGCTCCCAGGTCTACCCCGGAGCATGTGGAGGCAGGACCAGGCTGGCCGGGAGCTTCACTGGCTGGAGGGTGAGCACTGAGGGTGCGATGCTGCCCAGCTGGCTACACCCGCAGACGCTGGGAATGGTGAGGGTCTCAGCCTTCATCCATGCTCCTCATCCTCTCTCCCACTGAGGGGGAGAAGCCTCAGTGTTGTGGCAGGTGGGAGAAAGCTGGAGGACTCAGGGATGCGGCAGCATGCAATGCGGCGGTTTGCCTCCAATCCTGCCCGTGCAATGCTTCTCCGAGGCTTTCAGCGAGGGGAACATATGTCCCGCTGTCGCCATACATCACGCAGGTTGGGAGCAGCGCGCAGGGCTGCAGCTGGGCGTGCAGCAACGCTCCAATATGAGCGCGACCCACAAATGGCTGGCAATCGTTCAGAAAAGGAGTTTAATCTGTTTTCATCTAAGCCCATTTTTCACTTGCCTGCAACATCCCTGTGATGATATGTTTGATACTGGATTGCAGCATAACATTAAGATGTCAAAAAAAGAAAAGAAAAAATCCAGGTCGTCAGGAAAAAATAAAAATAAAAAAACGCCATTTCTGAGGTATTTTTCCCTGATCAGTGATTTCAGAGCCTTTCGGATTACCGGCTTCAAGGCCATTTTCCTTTAATCTGAATTAACATTCTATTAGTAAAATGCAGCACTCTGTCATACTCTAATCTCACCTGTTTCTGTAACAAAGGAAAAACAAAATAGCTTTATGTAAATTTATTCCCTATCTATTGGGTCTGAAACAAATATTTAAGTGAAATTCAAGTGATTTTCATTTGGAAAGGAAAATTTCAGGTCTGCAATAGGAACAACATTTGTTTTTTTCCGGGGGGGGGTAATATCATATCCATATGGATATTACTTTGTCATAGTATGTGTGTATTTTCTCCCTAACCAGCTTTAATTCTTTGTCTAGTTATTCAGATTTTGGAGACAGGATTCACTAGTCGGTGACTTGTTTTACAAATTGCTAGAAAGAAGACAGGAATTGTGTGTAAACGATGAGAAAGCAAAACATGGCAATGATGACAAATACAGCTGCGTGGCTCAATGGGAAAAATGGATTTTCTATGTTGCTTTTTTTTTTTTTTGTCCCCCCTTCTGTGATGGTTTTTAGCTCCTAACTCTTAACATTCAACTGGCAAATTCGATATATTACTAGCTGGTTTATTACTGAAACACCTAACTACAAACTGCATGGTGTCTGGGGAGTACAGTAGATGCTATAATGCCAGAATACGCATTCTATATAGGATTTATAGAGATGAGCTCAAAGATCTGCAACATCTTGCATGGTGCCTGCTGTCTTGCTCGCACCCAAAGCCAGCCCACTGCCCGCCGACAGCGTGGACACCCCTTAAACCTCCAGCTAAAGGCTGGAGAGGAGTTTGATAAATGTCACACTTGGCTTTTAAGCTCATCGTTTCTTACTGGTAAATATTAACTTGGATGCCTAATAATTCATCGCGTTTCTAAGATCCAATTTGGAGCAAAGGCGAGCTCCGAAGGCTGTGTAATCGATGGTATTGTGGTTTGTAAACGTTTTATCTCTCTCTTTGTTGCAGGCCATAGCATTGTGACATGTAGGATGAACAGTAATAAATGCCTATTGTCCTTTTACAAGCATCTCAAAATAAGTACTATATTTTTTTATCCTTAGTTTTCCTCCGTAGTGCTCGGTGAGGCCCCTGCAAGCAGAACCCACCTCTTTTTACTTGTTAAGACTGTCTCTGTCCCATGGCAGCAAGGAGGGAGCTTTTCTCTGGGTTGGGTTATTTGTTGTGAGTTGGTGGTGGGGTTTTTTTTTTCCTTTAAGAGAGCAAAGAACTGAGTCTGTGACAGTTGCAGTGAACATTTGTTAAGATGTGTTTTTTCTTAAAAAAAATGAATCTTTGTGGTCAAGAAAGCTGTTTATGACCTAGCACGGCTTCCCAGGGCAACAAGGCTGTGGGATGG
>NC_051210.1:83388597-83466377 GCF_015220075.1 Falco rusticolus | reverse complement strand
ACACACGCAGGTTGGGAGCAGCGCGCAGGGCTGCAGCTGGGCGTGCAGCAACGCTCCAACGTGAGCGTGACCCACAAATGGTTGGCAATCTTTCAGAAAAGGAGCTTAATCTGTTTTCATCTAAGCTCGTTTTTCACTTGCCTGCAACATCCCCATGATGATGTGTTTGATACTGGATCACAGCGTAGCATGAAGATGTCAAAAAAAGAAAAAATAATAAATATCCAGGTTGTCAGGAAAAAAAAAAAAAAAAGAAAAGGTTTCTGAGGTATTTTTCCCTGATCAGTGATTTCAGAGCCTTTCGGATTACAGGCTTTGAGGCCATTTTCCTTTAATCTGAATTAATGTTCTATTAGTAAAATGCAGCACTCTGTCATACTCTAATCTCGCCTGTTTCTGTAATAACGGAAAAATAAAATAGCTTTATGTAAATGTATTCCCTATCTATTGGGTCTGAAACAAATATTAAGTGAAATTCACGTGATTTTCATTGGAAAGGAAGATTTCCCGTCTGCAATAGAAAAACATTTGTTTTTTCCAGGAGGGGTAATATCTATCCATATGGATATTACTTTGTCATAGTATGTGTGTATTTTCTCCCTAACCAGCTTTAATTCTTTGTCTAGTTATTCAGATTTTGGAGACAGGATTCACTAGTCGGTGACTTGTTTTACAAATTGCTAGAAAGAAGACAGAATTGTGTGTAACGACGAGAAAAGCAAAAACATGGCTATTGATGACAAATACAGCTGTGTGGCTCAATGGGAAAATGATTTTCTATGTGCTTTTTTTTTTTGTCCCCCCTTCTGTGATTGTTTTAGCTCTAACTCTTAACATTCAACTGGAAAATTCGATATATTACTAGCTTGGTTTATTATGAAACAAATAAACTGCAAACTGCATGTGTCTGGGGAGTACAGTAGATTGCTATAATGCTGGAATATACATTCTATATAGGGTTCATAGAGATGAGTTCAAAGATCTGCAACATCTTGCGTGGTGCCTGCTGTCCTGCTCGCACCCAAAGCCCAGCCCACTGCCGCCGACGGCGCGGATGCCCCTTTAAACCTCCAGCTAACGGATGGAGAGGAGTTTGATAAATGTCACACTTGGCTTTTAAGCTCATCGTTTCTTACTGGTAAATATTAACTTGGATGCCTAATAATTCATCGCGTTTCTAAGATCCAATTTGGAGCAAAGGCGAGCTCCGAAGGCTGTGTAATCGATGGTATTGTGGTTTGTAAACGTTTTATCTCTCTCTTTGTTGCAGGCCATTAGCAGTGTGACATGTAGGCTGAACAGTAATAAATGCCCATTGTTCCTTTTACAAGCATCTCAAAATAAGTACATATATATTTTTACCTTAGTTTTCCTTCCTGTAGTGCTCGGTGAGGCCCCTGCAAGCAGAAACCCACCTCTTTTTTACCTTGTAAGACTGTCTCTGTCCCATGGCAGACAAAGGAGGGAGCTTTTCTCTGGGTTGGGTTATTTGTTTGTGAGTTGGTGGTGGGGTTTTTTTTTCCTTTAAGAGAGCAAAGAACTGAGTCTGTGACAGTTGCAGTGAACATTTGTTAAGATGTGTTTTTTCTTAAAAAAAATGAATCTTTGTGGTCAAGAAAGCTGTTTATGACCTAGCACGGCTTCCCAGGGCAACAAGGCTGTGGGATGGGATGCGGAGCGTGGTCCAGGCTCCATCCAGCAGGTACCCGTTAGGTCAAGAGGAGTGAGCAGCCCTTAGAAAGTGCAACTAGTGGCAAAGAGCAGCGTTGGGTGGCTCGCAACACAAAAGGCGCACAGCCTTTAGGACTGGTGCATGTGTTTCCTTCTAATATAATAATACAAGTTTGGGATTTTTTTCCTGTAGAAACCTCTGCATCTTTTTATAGAGAAAAATGTTTGGATGAAAAAACAAAAACAACATAGGGTATGTGTATGTTTTATGCTCCTAAAGTGAATCTTGTTTAAAATAGTTTGCAAATGCTGTCTTATATACGTTTTGTTTTGTTTTGTTTTGAAGTCAAATGAAATGTAGTAGGCTGGGTATAGGAATTTATACAGCTGATGGCTCTAAGTCTTTCAGACTACCCGACATATGGATAAACCATGCACAGATTTAGCAGGTCTGTCTTTATGTTAAAACGTATACGTGATAAAAATATATGACTGAAGAGAATTTCTGTGGTTAGCGCTGTTTCATTCTGAAATGCTCTAAGACATTCAATAAAATTACGTTTCTTTTCAGAGGATATTCGCATTGAATCGATAACCCTTTTTTTCCGAGAGTTTTTGCATATATTTCTCTGCCATTATGCAACAGACTCGCAACCATTTTTGCCCGTGCAGGTGTTGTTTATTAAAAGGAGCATAGTCATTGCAGGTGTATATTAGGCATTAGCTGAACGTAAAGATATTGGGAAAAAAGTGCCTTCTGACTGGCATTTTTCTATTTTTACGCCTGGGAGAGGTCTGTAAAGGCAGATGCTGGGCTGCACACCAGGAAAGGGTTTCGGCCCCAGTCGGTCAGAGCCCGTGTGTCCATCCCTCGTCAGCGATTCTTCTTTAGCCTCTCTGGGAAAAAAAGAGGAATATACTTTTCCAGAATCAAAAGTTATCTTGAAATGTTTTTAGAAGTATAGTCAATGAGTAAGGATGTTTTAATTTCTGATTTTCCAGCTCATGGGTCATATTTGACCAACTGCTTTCAGCAGAAGACATGCCACTTTGTTGAGCTATTTAGGAATCAAAAAGACTGTCTTAATTTAAAACAAGGAGCCTTTGTTTTAGTTGGTGACTGCCTTGTGAAATTTTTCAGTTCTCAGCGGGTTAACCAGGGAACAGGGGCAGAGTCATAATTGGCCTATTTAGAGTATTTTGCATGTGAATAGTGTGTTAGTGAAGCATTACTAAGTCTGTTGTGAGTGACATGGTGATTAGAATTTAGATTAGGGAAAACACATTCTGTACTTATCAAGTACAGTAATTAGTTCAGTCAGTAAAAGTTGATTACAAGTAACGATAAAGTTAGATTTTTGGTACTTAATTTTAAAATTTCTTTATTAAATGGTAAATTTGTTCTTAATATAAATGGTAGCATCTACACCTGTTTTATTGCGTATCAGAATAATTAAAAGAACAATGTGTTCAATGCAGAGTATAATCAGGGGATTTATATATTATGGGTAAGTTTCAACGTAGTTTATAGCAAATAGAACATTACTCAGGAAATCGTTCTCTTCTGTCATAGTCTTTTACAGATTTATAATTTTTCTTATACCGGGGGTCAGATCACGTTTTCTGCTGTTTCATGGAAACCCTAGTCCTTTTGTAGCTGGGAAAATGTTGTGTTTACTGGGATGTATCTTGTTAGTTAATGGTACAGGCAGAAAATGGATATATTGAAAGTCCATTGCTGCTGCTACTGCTGCTGCTATACAATAGCATTAATTGTTTGCGGTTTCTGAGGTGCTTTTTTTTATGATGGCATTGCAAAAAATATTAAAAATGCATAATTTTATTTTCACATTTTAATCACATATCATGTACAGCCTGCTGTGCAGATTTTTATATTGCAAAACCTGATGTATTTATTTCACAGATAGGAATTTTTCCTTGCACGGGGATAGACAATGAAGCTGTTTCATGCACACTGAGCCAACTGCTCTATCAACAGCAGGATTATTTTAAAGTTTTATTATTGTGAAATCTGTGCACTTAACTATCTTGTTTGCAGCAAAGAAACTAAATTATCTTCAAATATATATAACAGAGCTCCAAAAGTTTTTAAAACATTGATTGCATTTGAATAAATAGGCAATAAGTCTCCTTTAAATGTAAATAATCATATTTTAAATTAATTACTTTGTGATTTCCCAGTAAAGGGAAAGATTGTCAACTGGAAATTTTTGTAATGTCTCCTTTAAAGATTTGGCAGGTTCTTGTTTCCGTGTTTCAGTTGCTTATGAAGATTTCTTTACTGTGTTATTTTTAGGAATGAGAAATAGCTAATGATGAGGAAAGTCGGATTTAACATGCATGCGCACACACGTATATATTTTTAATCTTTTAGCAAAGTCTCCTTGGAGGTGACATGGATATTGGCAACCCAGGAGCGCTTTCCCCCACTAAGCCTGGCTCCCAGTACTATCAGTATTCTAGCAATAACCCCCGGCGGAGGCCTCTCCACAGCACCTCTATGGGTGAGTGATTTTGTGTTCAACCTTTTTTATTTTTTTCCATTTCAACAAATAATCGGAATTCAGTCCTGTTTAGCAATACTTTGAAATAAATACAATAAGTGGCAGAGCGTACTCCACCGGGACTCTCGGAGGGGTTTATTTAACGTTGGCTGATTGCTCCTCTCTGTCCTTTGTCGAGCGTGCAAGGAGCCTTAAAAAAAATCGCTTTTTTTAAAGCACGTCAGTGTAAAGTGAAAACAAAGGCCTTAACACTCGAGATCAGAATATGAACAATTTTCCAGCATTTTACTGCTGGACTTAAGAGCAGTGGCATCCACTCGGTGTTACCATAACTGCTGCACGCCCGGCGTCAGGCGGCGGGCAGGGCAATTAGTAGCTGGGGCTGTAGAAAATTTCAGGGGAAAGAAAAAAAAAAGCGCCTGTCTTATGAAGACACCGTTTTGTCTTTTTTCAGAAGTACAAACAAAGAAAGTTCGAAAAGTTCCTCCAGGTTTGCCATCTTCAGTAAGTACCGCTCGTCTGCTCGCTGGCTTGTGATGGGGTGGCTTTGTTCGGTTGTGGGCAGAGAGAAACAAACCCGCTGCCGGGCTCCTGGGGCGCTTGGCGCTGAGGGCTGAGGCCAAGGTAAGGAGAGTTAAAAAAAAATAATCTCGTCACTTGTCCCAGCTTGGAAGGGATTAATTGCACGATGGGGATGAGTGTCGGCTGCTCGTGTGGATTTTCAGCGATGGACGCTGAAGAGCTGGCGCGGGTGCGGGCAGCGTGTACCTGTGCAGGGCGAGCATCCCTGGCACGTGCCGGTTAGCTGTTTTGTCGGGCTGCTGCTGATTTATGGATTTGCATGTTCAAAGAGCTGTGTGGAGAGGATTTCTGAGAAATGTCCAGGGGTCTCAGCCCGGGATGCGGGGTGAACATTTTCATTTTCACACAAGGTCTCTGAGCTATGGTACCTGCAGCAGGAGCTGGCTGGGGGTGAGCCCAGGTGTCAACCGCTGGGATCCAGCTGCTGCCAGAGGCATTGTGGGTTGCTCGAGCAGTAACAACAGAGCTGGTAATTACCCAGGGCTTTCCATGATATTTTAAAGAATATCCCAGATACCTTTTTGTAAGGAGGGTTATGGGTGCCATCCAGCTACACCGGGCACGGTTTTCAGTGTTTGTGGTGAAATCTTTGCACCATGCAGTCAGAAGTTGGGGTTTCTCTTTGGTTCGGTGAAGTCCTTTGTTTCATGACCCAAATCATTCTATTAGTTTGCATTTTATCATCACTGTGGAAAATCTGTTTGGTTGTTTTGGTTTTTGTTTTTTGGTGTTTTTTTTCCCTGAATAAGCTGTACCAAGGTGCATTACATCTTTTGAGAGCATTTACTTTTAAATCCATTAAAATCTATAGAAAATAGCAGTTTTAAAAGAAGTGATATGACATTTCAGTAACTACAGTATAAAGGGTAGGATGGCTAAAGAGCACATTTTATTCCAGTATTTTTATTCTAATTTTTTTCTCTGCCATTACTTTAAAAATACGTATTTTTGTATCAATATCTGCAAACAGAAAACAAACCACTCAAGAGGGGAGAGCTTCCATTTCATACCTGACAACTCTATTTGTTTTATCTCTAAATCTGGTTATTAGGAGGAGCTGAATGGCAATCAGTCTTGCAGAATATATAACAAATTGGCATGTTAATCTCAGATGGGTTTTATGTTTTTACCATAAATCCATGTAAATTTTCTTTTCCAAAATCAGCATACTTTTAAAGCTTCAGTGATTGTCGTGACTGTGCTAAACAGTAGTTTCATTACTGGTCACTTTATAAATAATAACATTTTAACCTGAAAAAGAAACATATGAACATACTAATTTAATCGCACGGATTATTGTAATCTTTATAACGTTAAACAAATACAAACATAAATCTTTTCTGAAAGTTGTTGAGAAATGGAAATTCTCAAATGCAAGTTTCCAGTAAAGTAAAAAATACTATATATTTTTTTTTTAATTAAAAGTAAGTTCCCACACGTGTATTTTAAATTTATTTCACTGTGTGTTTTTTGGTTTTGGTTTTTATTGGACTCCTTTACAGCAATAGCTAATATCCTCCCCAAAGGTTTTTACAAGTACTCTTACGCTTGAAGTTAGAGGTGGATTTAATTTAGATGAAACTTTAGCTTTCAATAGTTTTGCTGACGACTTCACATGCTGTATCCCTCCCAGCTCCCTATGTGATGGGGGTCCTAGGGAGGGGAGCAGGGCTGTGGGAGCGCAAAGCCCCTCTGTGCCACAGAGCCCCCGTGCTGCGATGCACCGCGCCAAAGGATGCTGCGCCTGTTCCGCATGCTCCTGGCACCAGCCGCTGCCGCGCTTGCTTGCGGTAGCTCGGGAATTCTGCTGGCTTGCTGTTGAGTCATTTGCAGGCAAGAAAAAAGACAAGCCAACCCCAAAGCTGCGGGTTTTTTTTGTGGTTTAAAACATTGCTCTGTAGACCGGTGATCATCTCAGGACACTTACAGAGATATTTTCGCATCTGAGTTCGAAAAGATCCTTTCAGTAAAATGGTACCTGCTATCTGCCCTTGCTGCGTGGGGAAGGGTGCCGACGTTTCTGTTGGAAATGTCAACCTGCAGGGATTTATAACTGCTGCAAAAGTTTTTTTAGGGATTACTTCTTGCTTCAAAAGAATGAAAGGCAATTTATGTTTGTCGCAGATTAGTCTCAAATGTGTGCTTCCTTTAATTTTTTGTGAATACAGTTGTTGTACAGAATGGAAGTACTTCTACAGCTCAATACTCTCAGCTATTTTAACGGTATTTTTATTTCTAAGCGAAATTCTCATGGAGTAGAATATGCACTTTAAATACTTCTGATTATTTTAATGAGCTGTACAATTTATTAGAAAATAAAATATAAAAAAATATTCCTGAATATTTTGATCACCCATAGCTCTGTAAAGTAAATTAAAATGAAAGTCCAGTAATGTGAATAAGATGGTTCTGGAGGGTGATACAGCCTTTTTTAAGCAAACATACAGATAGGTGTTTGGGTCTTGTTGTCTTCATGTATCATGAATCATACATTGCACTTGAAACGATGATGCTTTAGAAAAAGCACCTGTGTGTCTCAAACAGAAAAAATGTCTTACAAAAGGTCAGATTATATTTAGGTTATAGATAGTGTCACGCTGAACTGCCAGGATTTATGATGCTGGATGAAGTAGATGCATTTATAAATTGAATAACTAGCTTATAATATACTTAGTTGATAGGGTGGAAATATTGCTGTATTTCTCTTAAAATATGTATATTAACTTGTTCTCAATGTGATTTATGGAGTGGATATGGAGATTAATGCAGCAGCATTTGTGAAAGCAGTTATTGTTGATTAATTCATAAGTAGTCATAAAAATTTCAATGATAAATGGTAATAAATATGTTGTATCAGCTCCCCTTTATTATAAGAAATGGCTACGAGTTTGGAAAACAAAGTAAATTAAACTATGGAAACAGTCTGAGTTTAAAAAATAATGAAGATTTGAACTAAATTTGGTGTTGGGAAGGTAAAACCCCTCAAGTGTGCTCTGGATGTGGGGGATGCATCCCATGGTCCTGCCCATTCTTGGACCCCTGTGGCTGGTCTCAGCCACAGCTCATCACAGCAGTTATGAACTGGTGACAGATCTGGAGCTGAGCTGGAACCGAAGTGCTGAGCTCCAAAAGCTCGGTCTGAACGGAGACGTGGGTCGGGATGTGCCTGTCCCCCCCAGCCCATTCCCCATGTGCCGTGGTGGCTGCCCAACCGACTGCGGCGGGGGCTTGCGCAGGTCTTGGATAGTGCATGGCGAGATTGGCTTTGTCCAACGTGTCCGTGGCATCCTGTGTGGAGCTTCTCCCATCTCTGGCATTTCAGGACTTCACTGATTTCAGGTGTTGTAACCTGAATGTGCCTGTACAGCCCAGTGTGATCTGCCATCTCAGGTGGTGGGGCAGGGGGCTGGGTACCCTGGCTCTGCCCACTCCCCAGGCACACATGGCCTCACCGTGTCCTGGGCTCCTGTCCGCGATATAATGCAGCCTAACATACTTCCATGGACTTACAGACTCTATGTAGTCTTTTGGGGCAAGGGGTTGTACTGGGACCGTTTTGTACTGGAGTTTTCTGCCTTCGGTCGAAGGCCTGGAGAGCTCTGCTCCCACTGGAGCAGTGCCAGGAAGGCCAGGCTATATTGGATTGAGCCAGCTGAGGATGCAATACAGGCACGACAATATTAGGAAAAATGAGATTTTTCTGTTTGCTTGTTGAGTAGCCACGTGCCTTTACTGAACTCTGTCATGGTAATGCTTGGTACCCAGGCTGGCGCAGGCGGTGGGCACCGCAGAAATAGCTCTCCTACCCACAGACGAGGTTTGACCTGGGCATTTATGTAGGACCAGACACAAGGGCACGTAAACTTTGTTTGGACCTGCAGTCCGGGGCTTCCTTTCCTGGGTAACAATAATGGCTACTTTATGAGAGGTGTTGCAGTCATTTGGTGCAGCATTCTTGATCAGTGTCGGATGCTGCCATCACCTAGCATCATGCAATCCAGGTGGCTCCTCTGCACAACCACCTCCTCACCCTTAACTTCATCCTAAGGCTTTGCTGTTCTCTTAATCTTTAACCTGAAGCCTTCATCCAGTTTGGCTGCTGATGGTTTAATCAACATCTGACCTTTTACATTAAGTGTTTGCCAAGTGCTGTGGTGTTTTCCGCCTTTCTTCTCTTGACCAGTAAGAGTCAGGAATGAGCAAGCTGCGCCTGGTGTGCATGGCGGGAAGCGTCTGTGAAGGAATGGGGTATGGAATGGGAGGTCTTTGGGGGAAAAGTGAGCAAAGAGGGAAGGGCTTGGGTTGTAGAGGTCACGTTTTGAGTCGTGGGTTTACAAGAACTTGTATCATCCTGACTTCAATAAGTCCACCACGGTGGCACTGTGGCAGGGAAGCGGTGTCTGCCCAGGTGCTGGTTTCCAACAGATAGCACCTGTAATACAAGGCAATATATTGAGGACAAAAAAAAGAAAGCTCAGAAACAAAGCCTTCACAGAGTGCTGACAATGCTAGTCATCCGCAGGCACGGTGCAAGCTCTTCTTTGGCTTTCTTGGAGCAGGCTGCGTGCTTCAGCAGAAGGAGGGCTTACTGAGGCTGAAGTGGGAGCAGCTCCGAGGAGCACAAGTGGTGACATTGCCTTTGAGCCCCCTGCATGGCCAAGACAGGCTTTTCGCCTCTGAGAATGACGGTGGGTGGGCGAGTCCAGCAAAGGCCACCCGCAGGCTTTCTGCATCTCAAATTGCTCTTCTGTGTGGCCAGGCTTTCCAGTAAGGTGCCTGGAGGTCATACGGTGCTCAACTCATGCGATTCCTTTTGGTGTTATTATCATCTAGCAAACAGGCTGTCAAGTACAGCCATTATGGCACGATGTATTCATCTTCTGTTTTCTCTGTGGACACTCTTCTCCTTCACAACTGCACCCAGGCCTCCTGCTCCCTTAGCTCCACAGGAAGAGTGGCTGGTTGCTGTTGTTTGATCCCCATTAACGGCAGAGCCAGGACCGTGACACCAAGCAGAATCCCACGTCCTGCTCTGCCCCTGGAGAGGGCAGTTCGGGCTCTCAAGCTGTGCCGATAAATGCAGCTTTCAGCCTGTCTCGAATCCCCAGCCAGGCACCTTCCCAGGGAGGACCAAACCCACCATGCTGCTTGGTGCAGGGTCAGAGGTGCTGGTGTGAGCTGCGCGATTGTCCCTGTGGCCTAGGGCTGGGGGGGGTCAGCAGCACCCAGGGTTTAGCAGCTGTGGGGAGACAGCCTCTCCAGTCTGCCTCTGCTTGTGTGGGAGCTTGCGTGGGAGCTTGCGAAGGAGCTCCGCAGGGGAACTGCGGGGTCTGGGGTGACGTCGCAGCCGTGAACCACAGGTTTTGGTGCCGTCGTTCCATTGCCACGGCTGCACAGCGAAGCTAACGCAGAGCTGCTTTTAGGATGGTTTAAGGCTGGCAGGGGGGAGGTTCACATTGTTGTAAGAGGTCCTGTTGGTACCTAGTGAAACAGGAGGATGGTGGCGGTGTACTCCAGCTTGCACCCTGCTGATAGCACACCTTGAGTGGGCAAGGATGCAGTTCTTGTTTCACAGCCGCACAGCCAGCTGTACTGAGCTGTGTTCCCTGAAACCTGCCTGCTGGCCACCGCAGAGGCAGCTCGTGGGTCCGGGCTTCCCTGGAGGGCGAATTTTCCTGCTGGGACCCCACGGAGGTGTTTCACCCCATGCTTCTTTCCTCATGTCTCCTTGAGAGGTGGAGTGTCCCTGTGCATCCCCCATCCCCGGGATCAGCTGCAGTGAAATGGAAAGAAGGCAAAAGCCGCGGCTGTAAAAGCAGCCATAGCCCAGCCCTGGCATAGCCAGTGATCACAGACAGTCACGTCTTTCTGGTTTCCAAGGTTAATTTGCTCTTAATGGAACCAGCAGCTTTAAAATAAATAAAAGCCTTTCAAAAGGAGGAAAGAGGAGATGATGGCTCCTCAGGTTGAACCATCTCCTTGGAAGTTGCATCTGTAGGAGCCCTTGGGGAAGATGGGCAACATGCTGCTTGGGAAGGGGGCTTGGGGCTCAGCTCCCACCTCTGCCAGGGGCTTCACCTCTGCCCATGGCACCCACTTCACTCTCTGCTTGTCAAACAGATGTGAGTGGGCGCGGGGTGAGGGAACCAGCTCTGGCAATAGGATCTGGGCTGCACCAAGGAGCAGGATTGCAACCACAGCCCGGGCAGGCGTCACACATTATTTTGAATGCAGATTCTAGGAGGATTCTTGTGGGGAAGATTTTACAGCCAGAGTAAAGACAGGGAGAAGTCCAATGTCATATGCCTCAGTTGTGTTAAAAGAAAAGCGAGGAACTGAGAAATTAATCGATTTTGTTGGCAAATCAGCACATAAAATCTCTCAAGCCTCAGTTTTAATGGCAAGAGTCTCTTTCATCTTAATTTAAGGTGTCCTTTCTTAGACTGGAGACATCTAATCTGCACTCGCTGTTGTGTGTATTTACAAGCACCTTGCTAGCCAGCCAGATAAGGAAGTGTATGACTCAGTTGTACATCCTAAGGAAACACCTGCTTGGTTCCAAAAACTCAAGAAAGAAGAAATACTACTGGGATGCCACCTGGAGTTTTTCCACAGCTTTATTCTGTTTTCCATGGGAGAAGCCTTGATGATTTTGCTGGGAGGTGAGGAAGCACTGCTTGTGCTTTTTGTGCAGACTTTGCAGGCTTCCTACCTCAACTGAAAAAACGCAGCCCTGTGAATTTCCCTTCAAACATCTGCGTTAAATGGGACTTTTCCAAAACAAATATGATGTCCCCGTCTTTCCCTGTACCACCTGCCGTAGCAGAAAATTCACCAGTCCTGGGGTGCCAGCGGTGTCACTGCTGCCAGTGCCTTTGGAGACATTTCTCCACACTGGACCTGTGGGGTCCTTTGAAGTGTCCAGGGTTCAGTGGTGGGTTGTGGGTTGGCACCCACCAGAGATGTGCCAGAGCATCCCAGCTGCCTAATGGCACTTGGGCAGCGGTGCGGAGCCTGCCTGAGGGCTGGATCCTGGTCTGGGGGTCTTTGAGCACAAGTGGCATTGAGGGGAAGGCTCCCTGGGACAGCTGACCCTCCTGGAGATAACCATCCAAGGGACAGCAACGGGGGTGAAAACCTGGGGGGCAGCTCATGGGGACGCGGCGAACAACTTGCATCGTGTGAGAGGAAGCGAGGTAGCAGCTGGATTAAGGAAGGAATAACAGGAGCTAATAATATTTTTTTCATAATATTTTACTATAATTCAGTGAGGCCTGAGAGCCCACAGAGATGAGCCCAGACCTGCGCAATGCACTGCAACACCCCTGCAGCAGGGTCCTTGCCTTTCCCCTGCCTCACAGCAGCCTGTATGTTTCCCCCAAGTAATTTGTCTGATCCTCGCAGCGGCCACCCTTCCCCGGGAGCACCCAGGCTCCCACCGGCCATGGGCTGTCACGCTCACCGCCTTATTGGGTTGACAAGATCCTCTTCATCTGGTGGCCCCAGGGGAAGCAGCCTGGCTAACATCCCCCTCACCCTTCTGGCCAGCCATGTAAATCATCCCACATTATGTTGGGGGGAGGGGGGGGGGCGGTGTTCCATATTCAAATTCAAACCTTATTAAGTCCACAGTTTGGGGGTTTGTTTTTTGGGTTTTGGGGGTTTTTTTCAATTATAACAAAGCTCTGCTTTTTGCTTAAAAGTAAAGACATAAATTTGGAAGTGCAGCTTTAGCACATAACAAATAAAGTCAACCCAAGGAAATGATAAAATACAGCGGTGAGGAGGTCGGTTAAAGGACCGTCTGTTGCAGACTGTACCTGGAATTGCTCCTGACTTGCAAAACGGCCTGGAAGTCATTTTGCAAAAAAAACGCTGCGATCGTGTGGTTTTCAAATAGATCAACAAGTAGAGAAAATACAGCTTAAAATGGCAAAGTGTTTCCTTTTGAATGAATTGCACAGGGTTTCTTCAACACAAAAAAGCGATGGGAAGGGTTTGGTCCGATACGTGTATTTTTCTTACGCCTTGGCCTTACGGTAGATTTAAAGGTAAAACCTTTACTGCAAAATTCACACATTTCTAAATGGTTTCACTATTTTGGACTGAAAAAAACCAACCCCAAACCCCCCAACCAGATCCAGTAGTGATTCGTGGGGTTCTTTGCTTAGCTTGAGCAGAGGCTCCCTCTTCAGAGCGCCGCCGGTAGTGCAGGGGGCGCCTCGCCCGCCGGCTCCGGGCTTCGGCCACTCAGTCCAGCTATCTGCCAGTGCCTGCGAAAGGGGCAGGCTGAGGCGCAGCAGGTACTCGGCTCTATGTTTAAGGCACCTCTTTTAAAATCTATTTTTAAGCACTTTCCTTCCTCTGCCACAGGTAGAACGGTAGCGGCGCCCCAGGAGCAGACCCCGCTCCCCGGGTCCTTGGGGGGTTCTTTGGGATCGAACGTGCCCCGCATGCCTCAGCCCGGTGTCTTTTTTTCCCCAAAAACTTGACAAAGCATTTTTTTTAATTTTAAACTTGTCATCGAGCTGTCTGTGCGTACGTACCGAGCACTGGCCCTGGCAGGTTCCCGGCGGAGCAGGAGGACAGGGAGTGCTGGGCACCTTGGGCACTGGGGACCCTGCAGCTGGAGGAGCCCATCCTGCCCGCGCCCTGCACCGCAGCTGCCCTCCTCTTCTCTGCTGCAAGGATCCGTCAGCAAATGCTTTTTAGTCAGTAAAGAAATGTCAAAATACATGGCGATTTCACGTCCAGCCTTCAATCACTTTCTTTCCTTAGCTATGTAATCTGTAATTCTTTTTGCATTTGGGAATTAAGCTGAGTTTCACAAGTGTAAAACTCAGTACTTAATTTTTCTGTTTGAACTTGAGGATAATTGTTAGGAAAAAGCATTTAATGATTAAAAAAAAAATCTCTGTGCAGTAATTTGATTTTGTGCCTTTTCTTTATATATTATCTGTAGATTGTATTCATTACAAGCAGTGCAGCGCCTTCAGATCTCTGATTAGCACAGTTCAGCATTTAAGATATAAGCATTTAAAACCTATCTTGTATCAGGCCTTTCCAGTGTGGTTTTAGGAAAGGGTGGCTTCTGGTGCTGGGGATTTATTTATTTGATCTGATTTTTTTTTAAAAAGTTGTTCTGGCATTTCAGAACAGATTGGACGTGGGGTCGAAGTGGGGAGAGTGATGCAGTGTGTGGAGCAGGGAGCGGGATGTTAATGAAGAAGTTATCTATGGAAGTTGAAGATACTCTGTCGAGATTGATATGCTTGCACTCTGACTGGAGTACATTTGTAACAGACTCCCTGTGTTTTATCTAAGGAACATTAATTTTTCCTCTGAAGTATTTTTTGCCTTTACACTGAAGCGGTAAATGAGCAAAAAAATCAGCATAGCAAAAATAGGGGGGGGGGGGCGGGGAAATGGCATAAAGAGCTCCAATAACTATTAACGTTGTTAAATGCATAGCAAAGCTCCCCTGACAGTTTCTTGGCACAAAATCTAGGAGGCCTACAATGGCTGGTTGTTTTTTTATTGTTATTTTATTTTCAATGGCATACAGCGCCTTTCAACAGGCCAAACAAGCGGTTAAAGTCAGTGCCCGAGCGGAGCGGACACTGCAGCAGCCCCGGCGAGGGTTTAGACCCATAAAGGCATGTTGCGTTTTGCTTCCCAAAGCTTCGGCCCCACGGACACCTCCAGCAGAACCAGAACAGGACGGGCTGTCCTGCCCTGCTTGCTTTCCCCCCTGAGCTCCTGCTCCCACCTGTTCTCCCAACAATCCCTGGAAAGCTGTGGAGAATGCTCTCTCCTTGCATCCTGGGAGGGCTCCTTTCAGCCATGCCGATGCTCCGAGATGTTACATCCTCATGTCTGTCGGTGCTGCAGATTGCGTGTGTAGGGATGTAGTGCACAGGGGTTTCATCCCTGGCTCTGCAGAGGCGCAGGCAGGTGGCCCGGGCCATTCCCAGGGGTCCGCAGCTGGCCACGGGGACGGGAGCCCTCCCGCACCCAGAGCCCACCCACAGCATCTAAGGGCAGGGGTGGCTCAGCAGTGGGTTTTACCCGTGCCACCCTTGCTATCCTGTAAACAATAAAAGGCTGGAAGGCTCCCGCGTTTGCTGCTTTTCTAGCACGTAATAAAGACTTGAATATTTTAGGTGCCTGAAAGAGCTGTGCTGTGGTGAGCCGTCGCCTGCTACAGCATTGCCCAGTGCTGCAGCGAGCCCCTCAAGCCGGGAAGCACATGTCCCCGCTCCGGAGTGAGAGGGGCTTCGCTATTTGGGTATTTGAAGCTAGATTTGCATATTCCAGACGATTTGAGTGCGTTTCCAGATGAGAACATCTTTTCCCTGCCAAGCGCAAGCCACAAAGTGACACGGCAAAGTTAAATCGCTTGGTCGGTGGCCAGTTTGGTGGAGGCAGCCCTTGGTGGCGTGGCACAGCACAGCGTGGCACGGCGTGGTGTGGTGTGGCAGGGCTGGGCGGCAGCCCTCCCTCGCTGCCATTGCCACCTGGTGGAATAAAAGATGCTGGGTTGCAGCAAAGTCGCCTTTAATTTTGGCTCTTTTATTGCAACCACACTTTGGCAATAGTGTGTGAGAGTCCTTAACCAAAAAGATCCTCTCATTTGCTCTGCAACACCTCATTTCTCCGCTCACAGTTCATTTATGATTCTGATGAGAGTGTTTTTTCAGGAAACACACATTTCACTTTTTGACCTAGGAGCATCTGTTAGAATTTTTTTTTAATACTACTTTGGCATTCTGGAAGTGTTAATGTCTTTCATATCTGTTTAATGCTATTTAGGGATATTTATGATCACCTCTTGGTTACTTGGGGTAAAGTGTGTTGCAATTTTTTTCAAACAGACAGGAAAGCATTCATATGAGGAAACAGATTGCTTTAAACATGTGCTTCCTGTGACAGTAAAAAGAACAAATTAGATTTAACACTGTGTAATGAATGCATAAATGTGTACGTTTAAGCTTTTAAAAGCCTTACATTCGGTTCTGGCCTAAACAAAAATCCAGAGTCACCTATCAAGGCGCAACAAAGTAGATTTAAATATGTGCAACCAAGCCTGTTCATATTTTCAAAGCGATTTCGCTGCAGTTTTCCGTTCCAGTCTAGACTTCTTCCTCTTCAATTGGGTGAATTTGATCTCTGAAAGCTCTTTCCTGATCCTAAAAGCCCTCGGCATTGAGGACGTGCTGGTGCAACCGTATTGATTAACATGGAGGAAGAGCTCGTGGCTTCCAGGAGAGGGCCCATTGCTGGGGTGGCAGCAGGATGCACACTCCCACCCAGCACATGTAGCTGCTCTGGAGAGGACCCATCAGCCCCCAGGGTCCCCTGGGTGCCGTCCCTGGGGGAAGGGGGGGCGGGGGGGCTGTGCCATGGGGCCCCCTGCCCAGGCTCTCAGCCAGCACCCGGGGGGCTCAGGGCAGCATGCCCACCAACGCCAGCATCCTCGTCTGGTGTGGGCCTGCAGCAGAGGGGATGGCTTGTATTTTTTAGGAGGGGGAAGGGGAAAAAAAAAAAAAAAAAAGCAAGCAGTGAGAGTTCACTGGCCCAGGAAACAGCCTGGAAGTACTTAGTGTGCTTCCCTCTGTACTCAACCTGCTCCGTGTTTGTTGGCTGTGCTGGCTGCTCCGGCTTAGCCTGGGAGCCACGGCCAGAGCTCAGAATGCAACTGAACTCTCCCTGGAAATATGACTGAAAGGAAATCCTGGCACATTAAATAACAGATACATTCAAAATGCAAACAATGGTATAATATATACTTAGTTATTGTTCTTGACTTACCTACTAGGGGGTGGAAGCTATTCCAAATCATAGCTGTAGCAATTCTGCAGGAAATATTCTAAATGTCTGCTCCTTGTTTGCATCCTTGTTTTTCTTTGAAGATGCATCTGGAAAAGAATTAAAGGCGGTTGCTGTCCACCTTCACCCAATTAGTTCCCTCACACCTCTTATTTTCAATCTTTCCAGAAGATTTCTTAAACAGAAAACCTACTCGGGTGAAAAGAGAGCGCGGGCTTTTGTGTCACTGACCATCAGAGTGTTTCCGAGTGCAGCGTGAGGCTGTGGGGGCATCGGCTGTCTTAAAATCGACCAGGATTCGGCACGCACGCAGCCACGGATGGAGCAAAACGCCAGAAAGATGACCAGGTTGTGCCGAGTCTGAATTTTTTTTGCAGGCTGTGGGAGTTCGGTCTAGAATACAGTTTGTTTGATAATTAGCACACATCTCCTAAGACTTTCAGAGATTCATGTTTAACCTTTCTGCCACCACATTCCGACATAAAATTAATGCGCCTTTTATCATTCTCCGGTATTTAAGTAAATATTTTTGAACCATCTCCGTGCAACAGGTTTCCAAAGATTTAAAGTATGCCGCAGGTTTCCAAAAAACTTCATTTTTTCTTATATGTTAAATGTTCTGTTTGTGCAAAATTTTGAGAATCACCATAAGGGCTTCTTTGCATTTTTAATTTAGTAACTAACATATGAATACATTTGCATATTAATTAGTTGCAGATTAAATCATGCATACATAATTGCCTCCTTACTGTGTTTAATGTTTGTCAAAATCTCCAGCCTGGTTTGATGGATGTCGTATGAAAGATTACAATTTGATGTACCCTTGGAAGTATTTACACCAATAATGCAGGATTCTTAATAGCAGAATTCTCTAGTTATATACAGTTTCTAATAAACATGTAAGATAGGTGCATGTCCCTTTTGACTAGCTTTTTTCCTTGCACCAAGTCATTTACTATTCATAATCATTAATGCATCTCCTAATTATACAGCATATGTCTGTTAACCACTTCCTTGCCAGTCTTTGGGCTGCAGCGCCTGAATTTTTAGTACAACTTGTATTATGTGAGAGACCATTCCTGAATTGTTTTACCTCCGAAATGAGCCATCCCTTCAGGTTTTTCCTCGCGTGTGGTATTTGGAGGAAGAGTTTAAAATGCAAGTTACATTTTGCGGTTGATTATTGAGGTTAAAGAAATGATCCGCACTTAATTCATGGCTGAAGGCTTCTCTGCTGTGGCTACTGCAGTAAATCATCAAGGACGTTCCAAGTGCAAAAATAATACCTACCAAAATTATCGCTCCCCTAGTGACGAGCCTCACCTAAAATCGCGCTGGGGGTGGGCAGGGAAGGTCAGGCCAGTGGTCCCCGGTGCTCTGGCGGCAGGCTGAGCTTGCCGGGAGCACCCGGAGGGATGGCATCGCCCCTGCCCACAGCCCCCCATGGCGCAGAGGGCTTTCACGGGGGCTGCGGCTTGCGGTTCCACCGTGCCTGGGCAACACCTGGACGTTAAAAAAAGCGCGTTCCAAATCCAGGCTGATGTTTCTGAGGCACAAGTTCACCAAATTCTGCAGGCTTTCGGGACCATAGGACTGCAGTGGGTTTGTGTTTGCCTCTTGGGGTTTTCCGGAACTTTTAGCTACGCTCTGTTCCTGCGTTCAGGTTTTGTCCATAGCTATGAGGGCCTGAAACTGCTATTTTTAATGAAATCGAGATTTTTTTGTAATTTCTGAATTTTTGGAGCTGAGGCTTTAGAAAAAAATAAACCCCCAAAAGAACAGAAGATCCTGCAGGACTCCTGATAAAATCCCAAGAGTTGGCTACACTGAGTTTATCAGCAAGCAGTTGATTTCCTTCTTCAGCTGGCTATACATTAACCACTTCTCAAGCAAAAGCAGTTTTAGAGGACTTCCAAAGAACCATATTTTGTTACAGAAGTTGGCACTAACATGTGTTAGGCATTTAAGTGTGAATTTGAGCAGTCGATGGGAATATGGTGCAGTGTAAGGAAACAGCACCAGGGAGGTTGGACCCTGCTCCCCAAGCTTGCTGCCCACCTGATGGGGAGGTTTCTGGCAAGTGGCTTCACCTCTGGGTGCCTATTTTTTTTACTTTGTTCATCCCAGCTGCAAACCCTTCAGGTCAGGCTCTGGCTCAGCACAGTGCCTGCGCAGCACAGGGTGACAGAGGCTTCTAGGAATGGCTGTGGTATAAAAATATATATTTTAATATGGCATCTGGATTCATGTAATTGAAAATGCACTTTGGAGTATTAATTAGGATTGCTGAAAGGAAAAGTTCATGGGAAAGCATAAGCGTGTCATTTCAGTGAGAGATTTCTTCTGCAATATCTATCTGTTTACAGTTGGCTTGCTTTGTATTTTAGGTGCATGCATTTTGTGTATAAATAACAAATATGCGTATTTGATATAATATAAAATCCATGGCGAAACCACTGCATGGCCCTAATTACTGAAGAAAACCATGTACTTGGTTTCAGAAGACCCAGCAACCTGACATCTTTAGTCCAACCAGTCAGGTTGCAAGATATATTTTATCACATTATTCATTATGAAAAGCCCAATGAATGCAAAGGTACAAACACCCTTTTCTCTTGAAGGGTTTTACGTAGTAAAAATAAACCATCATGGAACTAGTGCCCAAAGACCTCGCAGACTTATTCTCTAATTACAGAAGAACATAAACTGCTTAATACTTAGCACTAATTATCCTCCCGTACTGTGCAATTCGGTATTAAACCACAAAAGAAGGTTCAAATAGCATGAAGGGACAAATGTACAAAAGGAGGAAAATTGTAAGACCAGGCCAAATTCACTCAACCCAACCCCGCGGTCAGCAGATGCCACATTCAATAACATCTCTGGCCCCAATTCAGTCCTGACGGCGGCGATGCACCGCGCAGGCTGCACATCAAACACAAACATGCCATCAGGAGTTGCTTAATTGGTGCGACTTGTGCCCTCGTTTTAGCAAGACGTCAACATCTTTGCTCCACTTGCCAGCAAGCCCACCCCGTGGCTGTCGTGGAGGCACCCGGCGCAGCACCCGTGGGGGCAGCGTGCCGGAGAGGAGCACCTTGCTCTCATTGCACCTGGATGCCCAACCTAGGCGATGGTCGGCTGCTTTTTTACAGCACTGGCGCCTCTAGTCCGGTTTTACAATATGAAGGGTTAAAATCCACGCTGAACGCTAAATTCTTCATCTTTAATGGGAAAATTGACAAATATTGTACAGAACATCTTTGTTTGAAGGTCTCCAAGGAAAGATAGATACCCAACAGTTTCCCTCCTCCAGGCGATATTCCTGGAGAACTAGAGACAAAATGATTTAATGCAATGAGAGGGCGAAAAAAGACTGGAGGAAGTAAAAATGCTAACAGTTACAGCCCAGCCCAGCGCGGCAGGCAGGGAGCTGAGACTTGGGAAAGATCTGATGCTTCTCACACAGGTGTGTCAATAAACCTCCTGCAAAGCTTCTGCCCGCCCACCTGCTCCCCAGTTCCAGGCTGGATCTAGCTCCTCTCTCCATGTGCTGGAACAAGGTTTAAGCAATTCAGATCCAGATTTCTTGGAAAGTGAGCAGGACTTTGGCAACTTTGCAGCATACTCGGGGGTTTAAAGGCCAAGTCAGTCTAAGCAGCGAAAGAGAAGAGCACTAATGTGGTTCAGTAGAGAAGGAGAGCGAACCGGGAGGAATGAGACACGAATAAAACAAGAAAGATCTGGCAGAATATCAGATGAAGCTTTCTGTGGCAAGATGCAGATTTTTGACTCAGGAATAATCTCCCGTATTTCTTAACATTGAGATAAAAGTGATAAATATCCAGACACTGGCTATGTGCAGGAGTCCCCCCTGTGCTGCAGCTCAGCTGGGGCGGCTCTTGCACATCCAGAGCTGAGACAGCGGAAATCTTTCAGGTGTTCTAAAACCCTTTTAATCTGTCTTTGCTTCTGGGGTAACATGAGCGCTACCCCAGCCAGAAACACAAGCCCAGCAGTCGGGGGTGCGGAGGGGACAGTGCTTTGTGTGCGTGGCTGGGAAGCCCAAGCCATGACTGTCCCTGTGGCATGGGGAGACTCTCTGGGTAGGGTGTGGCATCACCAAACAGCATTTTGTGTTCCTTAAACACCCAGTTTTCCAGATTCTTTTCCTTCTTTGAGCAGTATCCTCAAAGAAAGCTTACCAGGGGCCCCTCCCTTCTCTCTTCTGAGCAGTGTCCTGGTTTCCTGGTCCCCACCTTGACCAGTCCTCTGACGGTGCCATTTCCACCTCCTTTGCCCATCTGCCTTTCTACGTGGGCTGCTCTCCCAGGCTGACAGCCAAAGAAGGTTCAAGCTGGCCAGTGTCCTCCTTAAGTCTTTGAGGTCTTCATGACCACCCGCTTCATCTTCCTGTGTGTTACCCATCCTCGCACCCAGCAGCCAAACCAACCTGCGTTGCTTGATTCAGAGGGTGATGGGAGAGGGTGGGCAACGTGAAGAGATTTTGTCTCATTTTCTGTTTTTTTCCAAAACCACACCATCTCTATCCCTGTATTTGTCTGGCTGCTGGAGATTGGGGGTTATTTTCAAGTACAAGCGATTCCCGAGTGCAAAGGTAACCTTCAGAGCAAGCTGTACATGTGTAAACGCGACCTCCTCGTCCCCGAGCATCCGCAGGATCTGGGAGCCGTGGCAGCAGCCCAGCCTCCTCCTCCGCAGGCACGTACTCCTCCCAAATGCCTCATGCATCGCAACGTGGCCAGCTCACCAGGACCAGGGTGACCATGCTTTAGGTTTTCCCTGGAGCCGGGGCAGGGAGCTGAGCAGCTCCCCTGGGCAGCCCCGTGCCGCAGAGGGTGTATTGGGGGAGCCTCAGCCTCCAGTCCCCTTGGCTCAATGTAACTGCAGCACCGGCGCGGTGCCCGTGACCTCCCTGAGCTTCAGTTTCTCTGTCTATACAAAGGGAAGCAGTGACAGAATAATATTTAACTGCTAGAGAGAAGGGCTGTGAGGCCTAACTATGTAACAGCTGAAAAGTCTTCCATATGGCAATGTGCAATAAATGAGGAGCAGTGTTCCTCTCCCGCTCCCTCCCCAGATTCTTGTGGCAGAGTGGGAATGAATCCGAGTTTGCAGGATCCCACATCTATGTTCAGTCCTGCAGATCATTTAGCAGAGAGGAGGGTAGTGAGAAACGCTTTTGAGTGCTTTGATCAATTCTGCTAACGGTTTACTATGTAGACAAACTGCTGCACGTGACTGTAAAAAAGGCCACGTTTTGGTCCTTAATATCAGCCATGTGTCCATTTGCATGGCGTCTGCAACTTCTTACCTTTTCCACATTTATTTTCCTTTTTTGTGTGTGTACTGTTTTAAAAAACAATTGTACAACAGCACAATAGATGTAAGTTCTTTCTGAAGTGTCAATGCAAGTAGATCTTTTATCATTTTATAAAACACTGAACCCACTTGGGAGAGTATGTATTGTTACTAATGAAAATCATTATATTACAACGTGGCTTTTTTTCCTAAAGACTGAACATAAGATCAGGTCCTTGATTGCCTTACGCTTCCAAAGGATTTATTTATTTTGCAATGGCAGCTAATGCTAATAGAGAACAGTTGACTACGAACGTGTGGAAACCTCTCAGTAAAGCAAAACGAGCCCTAACTGCAGCGCTGATGACTGATCTAGATTCTGCTTCAACTGCAAAAGCAAAGATAATCCCTTATAATCTGAAACTGCTTGTTTATTATGTGGCATGTGCAATTGGTGAACTGCTTGGCACTGCAAAAAAATGTTTAAAATCTTGCTCTGTTTGTTTATTTTACCAAATACGTCTCCAGTGGACTCTAAACTATGCTACAACGCTTGTAGTCCCGTATTGAGACCGGTGATGCTGAAATTTCCACATGTAGGACCCTCCCATCATAAGCCTGTGTGCCTTGGGAAGAGAGAGAGGATGCCAGCCGTGAACCTTAAACCCCCATCCCGTCTGTTTCCATAGTGAACCTGGAATCGGAGCCCCTGGGCTGTCCAGGCCCATAGCCTAGGGCAGCAGAGTTGGCTGGTTGCCCAATGGCACCTTGCAGCCGGCGTAGGGTCTGCTTACGGTGCCAGAGCAATGTGGAGAAGCTGTTGTGGTAGTATTGCTAACCTCAAAGGTTCACATAGCATGAGTCAGCCACTCTCCCATCCACAAAAAAAACGAAATCATGAGATTTTAAAAATAGTAAAGATTGGGTTTGTTTTATTAGCCTTTGGGGTTTTCTGCCTCAGAGTTCCCGTTTCCCAGCTCTCCTCCACACTGCCTGGAGTTAGAAGCTTATTCTTCAAAAATGTGAAATCTGGGATCATCCTGTAATCAATGACTATAGCAGCTCTGACTTTCCAGAAAAGCAAGCCCACCAACTACTCTGATACTCACGATAAAATGGTAAAAAATTGGCAATATAGCCTTTGTGCAAGAAGAAATCCTGGCCCATGTGATTTAAGTTTCTCCCTTGGCTTCTCGCAAGCAGTGTAGTCAAAAATAAACCTAGTGGCAAATGGATATTTTAGATAGACAGTTTTGTTTAAAATAGATTAACTGTAAAGTATGTTTCTGTGCTTTTTTTTTTTTCTGGTAAGATAAGTTTTATGGAAGGTGACGGATAATCCGTAGTGCCGGGTGCCTGCTTACCTGCCCCCAGTGCCCTGCCCAGCGCCGGGGGTCTGGGCCAGCTCATGCTGCAGCTGAGGGGATGTGCTCAGCCCCATCACGTGTTAACATTAGCTTATCTGGAAAGCAAACAGTGAATGTTGGTTTGGTTTTCAAAAGCTAGTTCTGATGTAGGGGTTTGTTACGTTATTAACTTCATGTGCTATATAGTAAGTACGGTCTGTGTAGCATTTAATGTAAGAGAAGTTGTTTGATATTTTACAGATCAAACTTGGCAGATGCTTGCAGAGGTGTTCTATGGTTTATCCTGGTAATCTCAGACTAATGCTTTTGCCACGTTCCTGGCTTCTGACCTGTCACAGCACCCGCTTTGGCCAAGTAGTTTGTGTCTGGCAGTGCAAGGACAGGAGCACGTGCAGTTATGTCACTGACTCGGTGGCTGCTGAAAGGGCAATTTGCTTAAAAACTGCTCTGGGTATAGCAGATGTGCCCATCCAATATGTTCGGTACACACAAACGTCCAGGAATCTGGCGGAATTGCATTCGTCCTGACACCCCAAGTCACACCTGACCAACTGCTTCAGTTGAAAAAAAACCTCTCAAATGCATTTTTATTGAGATTATTTGAAAAGCTTGCAAGGTCCAGGTACTAGCGGGCTGGCCTGGGTGATGCACAGAGCATTGCTGTGGGGAAGGGCTCTGGCACCGGCACTGCCATGGGTGCTGCCGGGCTCACTGCTGGAATAACCCACCGTCGGGGCCACTCCATGAGCTGCACCCGGGTAAGACATCTGGTGGAGAGTTGGTCCGCTTAATGAGAAAGAGAAGAGCTAGTTCAGCGCTGGGAAAAAGGCTTCCTTCCTCCTTGGCAGGCGAGCCTGGCAGCAAGGCGTAGGCTTGTTGGGTTGATTAGGATTGCCATCAATAGGTAGTCCATAATATTAAAGCAGATGTATCCACATTTGGCTGGTTTAAAGTAGCTTTTTAGAGACTGGCTTTTAGGATCTGATTTATTCACATAGCATCTGTATAATTAGATATTTGTCCTGTATTCAGTCTATGGTGCACAAGTAGCTGAATATGAACCTCTTCCTGGGGAGAGAGGAGAGAATATTAATGTACAAAAATGTAGGAAAACAAGTGTTACCTTTTGTTGCAGCAGTTACAAAAGAGACAATTATAAATTACGTCGCCTGGAGTTCAGCAGGTTGATCTCTAGCTCGATTTGGGATCCTGCAGAATCAAGACCAGAAACTGGCCACAGCACATGCCCCGTCTTTAAGTTTGTATAAAGTAAATATGGTGCAACTTGTTTGTGTGTTTATCCAGCATCTGAACGAGCTTTCTGTGTTGGGGTTGTGTCCCTCTGGTCAGAGGGGTGGGGGGCTATCCCTGCGTGGGGGATTGTAAGAAACCTTTAGCTCGGCTCTGGTGTCTCCTAAAATAGAGCTGCCTTCGGGGAACGGAGCAGGGTTTGCTTCTCTTTTCCTTAAAGAGGAGAGAAGCTGGTCGAAAAAGGCTGGTGGGACAGGAGGTGGGGCATGTCCTCATGGGGCCTCTGAATGGAGGTCCTGGTCTCTCAGCAAA
This sequence comes from Falco rusticolus, assembly GCF_015220075.1. Lineage (NCBI taxonomy): Eukaryota > Metazoa > Chordata > Aves > Falconiformes > Falconidae > Falco > Falco rusticolus. The sequence goes on along the minus strand of NC_051210.1, from coordinate 83,441,518 downwards.
ACACCCCAGCTGAGGAGAATTCTTCACATCTGGGCGTTCAGAGCCACTTCTCCACCCACAGTGGGTACGTTGTAATAGCTGTGCTCAAGGATTTGTGTAAGAAAGATGAGATTATTCAAGTGACCCAGACTTAACCCAGGCTGTTTAGTCATCTTACTTGACATTTTACCATTATCCGTATCAATTTATGGCTGCAAGCTTGTCGTCTAGCAGATAGCTTCCCTTTCTTTGGTCCTCTGCTGTGGACCTCAGTTACAGTAGTGTCAGGAACGTAATGTGACTGCTGTCTCTTCCTTCCAGCATCCAGAAAAAATCTGGGACTTTCTGGAAGGTCTGGTTCCAGACACGAAGTGTGCCAGTGGTGCCGCTCTGTTGGGATGGCATCCATTGGAGCACCCCTGGCTGACCGAGGAGGATGCTCAGCAGCTCACTGAGGCCCTTTCCAAATTCTTTGTCTTGAAAGTCTTTCTGGAAAAGCAGAGACCTGCTCCCTCTTCCCCTCCTGGACCAGGAGAGGTGGCCTCACGAAAGCTGCAGAACCCGCCATTCTGTCTTTCATCATTATCTTCTGCTTCTGTTTCTTTTTCTAATTCTCTTTAGATTTCTTGAGTGTTTCCTCACCCTCTTCTGGAATTTGCTGCTGGGATCTGATACAAGAGAAGAAAGGAGAGAATGGAAACGAGTGTATATATACCAGAATATTGCAATTCTGTCACAGAAGTGCCAGCACTGATTATTTCTGTGCATGAAGCCTCACATGGTGTCTCTGCCCGTTGACCAGTTGGCCATACTGTGGCTGGGGGCTGGGCCAGGGTGAGCAGTGGTGCAAAGGGAAAATGGAACAGGAGGGCCCTAAGGGAAATTATTAACTTCAATAATGCTGAAGTAGCTGGATTCTGACAGGGTGGCCACGTAACCTGGCACCCTATGCTCACTGTGTCATGCTACGCAGGTGACATATTGACCTGCATTTGTCCCTACTTGGGTCTGTTACACCTGCTCAGCCTTGTTCTGCCTGCAGCAACCTAGAAGATGCTGAAGAACGATGCCTGACGCAGAAGGTGCTGAAATGATGTGCTGCCACAGCATTTTATGCATCTTTATGTTTTGTGTCTTTTAAAAGTCCCCGGCCCTTTGGCAGTGCTCCCTCTAGGTCCATTGTCACACTGTCCTTACCAAACCAAAGGTTTAAGTACTCATCCTCTACCCTGTACTTGGAAAACGAGCCCCTTTGGGGCAATGGAGAGGACGCGAGGGTTAGGCAGGGCCGCAGGGAGGCTGCGCCTGCTCCCTGGCAGCGGCGTGGGGCGGTGGGCCATGCTGTCCCCACGTCACTCCTCCCCGCCCGCACCTCGCCTCTCCACACTGCCAACCTCTCATTAAGACGAAGGACATAATTGCAGCATTGCCGGCACCACTCTGTGGCAAGGGCTGGAAGATGCCGGTGCTGCCTGATGCCCACCGGCGGGTGGGTGTGTGTGGGGAGCTGCTCGGCGGCACAGATGCAGGTGCGGGGGTCTGCAGGGGGTCATGCACAGCTGCACCTGCCACAGCCCCCCGCACCCTCGCACCGGTGTGGCCGGAGCAGAATCCTGACGGCAAATCCTCGTCTTTGTCAGCGCCGAGTCCTGCCGGGGAGCTTGGCACTCCAGCGCCCCGCGGCCACAACAAAACCTGGCGCAGAACAACCACTTGCACCTGGTTCAGTGAAAATCCCCAACGTGGCTATGTCAGGGCCAGATGCAAATTCATCGAGCGCTGCGTTTGGAGATTAAAACACCAACAAAGATTTCATTTTTTTTAAAAGGCTGCTGCTTGTCAGATAACTCCCCTTATATTTTTAGTGGTTTGCTCTTTCAATGAATGGGCTCCAGCCAGCCAGGAGCCGGGCTCGGGCCATGTGGCGGCTGGGGACACGTTCCCGGCTGTGACAGCACCCCAAAAGAAAAGCAGGAGGCTGGGGGGACTGGATGGTGCTGCGGGGCCCTCCCCAGTGGGGCTGTGCTGGGAGCTGCTGGGGCAGGGGCGTGCGGGAAGGGGTGAGTGCGGGACGGAGGGCTACCATAGCCTTGCCTCGCATCATTTCAGAGCCCTGCGGGTAGTCGGCATCTCACCAGTGGTGTTCCTAGGCTGTTCTTAACGCTATGAATTTTATGTAAGATATATGTTTCTATCTCTGAAAAAGAAAAAAAGGAAAAAAAAAATCCAGGACAATCACAGGTTCTCGAGCGAGGCAGGAAAATATATTAAAATTATCTCAATGTACGTGTCAAATGCAAATATGATATGGTGAAGTAATTAATTTTTATTCTCATGTGTTGAGAGTTATAGTTACGGGCTTACTCCCTGCAAACCGCATTAACTTCTTATCAAGTTCCATACACTGTATTTACACCTCAATTTTCCCATTCGGGAGAAGGAAAGCACTGATATGACAGGATCCAAATTAAGTTGGACCCTTCCCCGCCTCAAGGTTGCAAAACCCAAACCGCAATCATCTGCGGTCATTTCCATGACACGTTGGTTGCAATTCAAGGCTTGCTTCCCAGAGTCGTGGCTTTCTCCATTTCCATCATCTATTGACATCGACACGTGGAATTTGTAGAATTATCTAGTGCCAGTCAGGAAAAAGCTTATTCTGCTGGAGTGAGGGGATTGTTTCCGTGGCAGGAGAGCGATTAAGTGAGATGATTTAAAGATCCATCCAATCTAATTTTGTGGTAACATTTGTACTAAAAATGTAATGCCGGTTGTAGAACTTTGTATGGAGCTGTGAAGCCACAGCTTTTATTAAGAGAGAAAATACCATATTTTGCAGTTTGCAAATGCAGAAGGGAAGAACAGGCTTTATTTCTAGAAGTCTTTTAAAAACACCAGAAGGGTGGTGGTTGGTTTTCTTTTTTCTTTTTTTTTAATAAATGATCAAAGGACATTGTTGTTTTTCACCTCTGGAGCATTAAGACGTACATTTGTAGGAAGTTGGGTTTAGAAAGTGGATTTGCTGGCATAGGAAATGTTCCGCCCATCTGCACCACGTTCGAGGAGGGTTCGCTCTGCCTTTCTGGTGGGGCGTTTTGTTGCTCGTTGACCTGCAGTCGTTGGGATTTTTGGCCTTACGTATTATACGCGGAGGGTGGTTTAAAGGTTACAAATGTGATCTTGTCAGATTGACAGCTAACAGTTCTAATGAGGAAAAAATCCTCAAAGCATGAAATTTGAATGAAATGTGTGATTATAATTCAAGTACTGTTTACCCAAACCTCTGGGGACCTCCCGAATAAATGCAGAACAAGTGAGTTAGATAAACCTCTGCTCGTTCATTCCTCCTGGTTTGCATGTCGTCGTCCCCCCCACCCCCCCTCGAGCATCCGCAGCCCTGCGTGCCCACCCTGCGGATCGGGGTGGAAAGTATGAAAGGAAACTTTGCCGTCACCCAAGACGACATCTCGGAATTACTATCACCGTCTCTTTGTCGTTGGTTAATCCTGTATGTGGCACGTTACCATGCCGAGGAGTAAGGAAATAGGTGCTTTGAATTATTAAAGTTGAGCCCAGAGACTGGCTGTATGCTCGGATGGCATTTGCTTCGGCATATGCAAATGATTTAGTTTCATTTGGGATCAATTCCCAGGGGCCCTCCTTTCCTGTGATGCTTTGAATTTGGCAAGCTCAAGTGAGTCCGAGTTGGGGGGGGGGGGGAGGGGGGTGTTTTGGAGGGGGTGTACCCCCCTTTCCATGTTCCCGCATTCCCCGTGCCCCTCCATTCCCTACATCCCCCCCATTTCCCATGGCCCCCCTTCCCCATGTCCCCCCATTCCCCATGCCCCCGTCTCCATCTGTCTGCGCTGGGGACCAGGGGGGCACAGGGTGCTGTGTGGCTCGGAGGGGTGCCTGCAGCAGCGCCCGGCGGGACGGGGCCACCTATTTATTATTTAAAACCCTGTTACGGGGGGGAAAAAAAAAAAAAAAAAAAAAAAAAAAAAAGAGAGAGGTGGGGGAAGGGAGGGGGAGGCTGCGCGGGGCTGCGCGGGGCGCGGGCGGGCCGCGGCAGCTGCGCACAATGCTGGGAGCGCGCCAGCAGCACGGACAGATGGCGGAGTTATTAGATGTGCATCATACGATTCCCTTCCTGCCACTCGCTTTTTAATCAAATTAAAACAAAAAAAAAGAAAAAAAAAAAAAAAGAAGAGGGGAAAAAAAAATACAACAGAACCCAGCCCCCCCGTCCCCCCCCAACCCGGGAGGCGAGCGGGGGAGCGCGCAGGGAGGGGGAGGCAATTAGGCGCATTTGCATTCCGCGCGCGGCCGGGCCCGGCTCCGCGGCCCCGCGGGCGGCCGGCGGGGAGCGCGCGGGGCGGTGCGCGGGCGCGGGGCGGTGCGCGGGCGCGGGGGGGGGGGGGGGGGGGAGGCGCGCAGCCTCCGCCCCCGCGCGGCGAATGGTCTCGCCCTGCTTTGCATATTGAGCGCGCCTGGCCCGGCCATATGGGAACATGCGAGTGGAGGAATTGTTGTGAAAAAAGGGAGAGCGAGTTTGAAATAAAAGTTGTGAGAGCGGGAGCGGAGGGGGACGGCGGCGGCGGGACCATGTACTGCGCATACACGATCCCCGGCATGGGCGGCAACTCTTTGATGTACTACTATAATGGGAAAGCGGTAAGCTGGCGCGGCAATTAAAGGTGTAATTTGGACAAGTTTTATGGTGGCGGGGACGAGCATCCTCGGCGCTGCCAGGGCCCGCGGCGGCCGGCCGGTGGGGATGCGCCCGCCGCCTCCCGCCGCCGCTCCTCGGTCTCTTTATTTCATTTTATTTTGCTTGTATGGGGGTTTAGGCTTTTTTCTTCTTATTTTTTTTTCCTTCTTTTTTTTTTTTTTTGGTACGGTAGAAAGCCCGCCCGCGCTTAAAAGTTTGAGCTTAAAGTCAAAATTGCGCAAAGCAAAAATAAAAAAAAAAATTAAAAAAAAATACCGAAGGGGAAGGCGGGAGCGGAGCGGGGCTGCGCGGCCGCGGAGCCAGCGGGGCTGCGGGTGCGGGCTGCGGGGCCGGAGCCCTGCGCCAAAAGTAGCCTTAAGATAACGGAAAACAAGGAAAAAAAGCCCCATTCCCACCCGTCTTGCAATGACTTCGGTCCTTCCCCCCCTCCCAACAGAAACGCTTTATTTAAGAGGGGGGGAGGAAAAAAAAAAAAAAAGAAGTGTCTGGTATTTTGTGCATAACCCCAGCAGAAGGTTTATACTTGCCATCTGGAGGTTTATTTTTTTTCTCTGGCTGGGTCTTGGGAAGGAAAAGTATTTCAGTATATTTTAAAATATTTGGGGGGGGGGGAAGAGGGGGAAGGGCGAGGTAAGGAGGGGAACTGTTGCTTGAAGGGAGAGGAAAATATAATTTGGAAATGCTGGGAAGTGAGGGCAGCGCGTGGGGGGAGCAGGCTCCGCAAACTGCTCCAGTCTGTGTTCTTTCAACTTTTCTTTCGTTTCATGTGATACTAATCAGGGCAGCGTAGTTAGGCCAAAAGGGAACTGGTGGAGTTTTAACCCAGGCCCGCTTCGGATGGAGCAAACTCATTATCCCGCCCGGGCGTGTGTGCCTGTGTAGGCATGTGTGCCATAGACCAGCGGCTGTTTATAATACACCCAGCTCAAATTGTTTCGTACGGAAAGCCACACTCATGAATGAACATCTGTTTGAATAACTGAGATTTTTTTACTTTTTTTTTTTTAAATATGCTTATTGGCAAGAGCTGTGGGCCTCGTCTTTTGTTTTGAATATTTTGAAAATAACGCATCGTGGTAATGCAGGACACTTCGTGTGGAGGGTGAAACTAAGGGAATTTGCAGGGGGGAAAACAGTTGAGATTTAAAAATTTACAAAACTGCAAAAACATAAAGCTTTGTAAATTTACGGCAGGGCTTCCCCCCCTTTTATTTTTTTTTTTCTAAATTAGTTATTCCTATTGCAAATCTGTTAAGGCTACACCTCAAGCCTGCCTGACATTCAGATGCATGGCAGGGCCAGCCAACCTCAGTAGCTTTACAAGCAAAAGTTCCTAAACACTGCTATTCATCCTCAATAAGTAATAAAATCCTGGCGACAGCAGCCTGTTTGCAGGACGCAGCGATGCACAACGCTTGCACAGCGGCAGGGCTACGGTAAACAATTTTCAACACTTAGACCAACTTCATTATTCTGGGGATTTTTCTTCTGGGGGGGCGAGCAGGGCAATGGAGGTGGGGGTGGGAGCTGGGCTTTTTCTTTTGTTTTGGGGTTGGGTTCCCGCCCCCCCCCCCCCCCCCCCCACTTCGTTCTATGTGTGTCTTTTTTTTTTGGCCGGTTTCTTTTTCCAACTAAGTAAAGCCAGGAAGGAGATGCCCGGCCTGCCGGGGGCCGTGTTGGGGAGGCTTGGACCGGAATGTCGCCCTGTTGTGCCAGCCGCCTGTTGTGCTGACATAAAACTGCGGAACTTAGAGGGCTCGTAAAGCCCCCTCGGCCACCAGGCCCTTTCCCCTGCCCTTTGTGTTTTGGGGAAGGTGGCAATGGTTAAAAGCAGGCTCGCCCTGCGCCCGAGCTGGGTTATAGGCACCGGTGGAAGGGGTTCGTGGGGGGCAGCCTGGCCTCAGCGCCGGCAGAGCACAAAGGGCGGCGAGGGTCCCCGGGCTGGGGGGGCACCCTGGCAGCGCTGCCCTCCCGGGGCTGGGGGCACCAGCCGAGCGAGGGGCTGGTGGGAGCCAGGGGCCAAGGCTGGCCCCGCAGCCCCCGGAGGGGGAGAAAGTATCCCTGCATCCACTTGCCACAGGGATTTTTGGTGGTTTATAGAGCTGGCATTGTTCTGGCTCCGGTTCTGCATTGTGCGGCTCTTGACGCGGTGCCAGGCAGCGTGCGGCGCTCGGGGATGCCACGCCGGGATTGCTCCGACACCTCGGCGAAAGGACCGTGGCTCTTGGGGCTGCCGCCTGGTTGTGGGGCTGCTCTCGCGCACAGTTTCCTTGCAAAGGAAAGATAAGAGTTCAGAATTCCTCCTTTCACACACCCCCACCCCCCCACCCTTTTTTTTTTTTTTTTTCTCCCCAGTGACAAGTCAATTACTTGTTTAAATTCAGTTTGAACTCTCTGAACTGCGAGCAGGCAGCGGAAGCAGGTCTTCCCTGGGAATAAACAAAAGGAGGAAAAAATGCAAAATCATTCCAAAGCCCTTGGACTCGAAGTTGCTGTGGGAAGAGGAGTGCAGTTGGGTGCAGGAGTCATAAAAATGGCTGGAAAAAAATGAAACTGCCATTAAGTGCAAGGTTTGCAGAACAGATTTTCTGTAACTTGCTTTTTTTTCCCCTCGCTCGCAGGGCATTTTTGGAGAGCTTGCTCTGTGGGAGAGCACTTTTTGCCTTTAACTGTTTACTGATGTTCATCGGTAAGAAACCTTTTCCTTGACATCTCTTGCAATAGAGGATATTTGTTTTAGAAAATGGTAAAACAATAGCAAAACTGCCAGTGTCAAATAATAAAAGTGTAAAGATAAGCTGGTGCTCGGGGATTATGTTAACGGTGTACCATATAAGTGTTGGGCTCTGATTCACTTACCCCCTCCCCCTAAAATATTACAAAAAGGATGTTTTGGCAGAGGAGTTGGAAGTGGGCACTGTTATCTGTGATTAACTAGGTTAACACTTCGATTACGTTGGAAGCAGTGAAACGACAAGAGCCTTTTTTTCCCCCCTGAGCCTTGCTCCTTGTTACCCGAGGCATGCTGTGATATTTTAGGATTTGCATTACCTGGAAAGGGGATGGATGCAGGATTACTGTCTAAATTTGATTTTTGGAATTGCTTAATTTCAATTGCATCTCACTGAGATTTTAATAAAGTATTATTTGGTCATAGACATTACATGGAAATGCATGGAACTATAAAGAAGAAATTATGGCAAATGAAAATGAAAAACAAAAGTGGCAAAATTTTCTTTTAATGGTATCTTAAGATCCCATCATCAGCTCCCGCCATGTGCATGTGTTAAATCATATAGGGAAACCTATAATTATTGTAATTGCTCTTTTTGCTTTATCCTAACAAGCTTCAACCCATCTCGCAAACTAGTTGTTTTGAAATAGTTATTTGTTAAGTCATCAAATCACAAAAAGTAAATGCTAATGAGTTTTTCCTGTTTACATTCTGTCTGCTATTCTTATTATAAAGCCTTTCAACTCCATAAAGTTCCTAGATGAAGATGAATGCTCCGTGGTATCATTCCTGCTAATAGGCTAGGCCAAAGAGTGTAATAATTCCATGTACCACGCTTAATAATGACAAGTGAGGAGTTGTGAATGGCACGAGGCTGGCGTTGCTCTGGGAACGGCGCGGGGCAAGTTTTCTTTTGGAGCACAAGGAGGAAGAAATCTTAAAGTCAACGTAAGAGATGCCTGTACTTGCCCCCGTTGGGCTGAACCGGCAGTAATTCAGCGTGATGTTTATGGTGCATCTTTGTTTAAAGAAATGTCAGCGTTTCACTGGCTGGAAATATTGGAGCACTGACACACAGCTCATAAAAAAAAATATTTATTAGCAAAAGTTACAAGATACTCGAAACTCTTTCTGAAGGGTAGGGATAGATTTTTGTGACACAGTAACGCTGAATTTACAACTTCTCTGTCAAATCTCATCCACATACGGGTAGCTCAGGCTGCGTGATGTGAAATCCATATGTGCATGTAGATACGTCTGTATATAAAAATGCTTACTCTTTTCAGGATTGTGAGCAGAAGCCAACATTTCTAGAAGGCTTTTCCAATTGTTGTGGGGTTTATGGAAGGGCTGTATGTTTATATCATAAGTTAATATAATCTTGTAGGCTCCCTACTGATAATAAGAAAACAAGTTTTTTCTGAATTATAACTATGTGCATAAAACTATAAATACAGATCGTTATGTGCACAGACGTTTTGACACAATCGGTGGGTTTGTGTGTTACGTTCTGGGGGAAGGGGAGGGAAACAGAACGAGTTTATTCAGAATCTTTTGAGACTGCAGAAATAACCAGCACTGGTTTTAAGGGTCAGGATACCTTGGCATGCAATTAAAATCTACGCCGGGCTGGGCTGATCGCTTTCTTCCCTTCGTATGTGATGAAAATATAAGTGGCCCGGTCTTTGCAAAGCTGGATTTTTCCAAAATATTTTTGGAATTATGAAAGCTTAGTATTCTTGCAGGATGTTACGTTGAATCTTAGTTTTAAACATGCTTTGCATATGCTGATCAGAAATGAACTTCACCTTTTCATCTGTGCCAGTTTGGAAATTATTATGGTGGTTGTTTTTTGGTGTGTGGTTGTTTTTTTTCCCTCAAAAAGAAGTTATAAATAGAATTTTATTTTATTTGGTTATAGATTGATGGTAGACATGGAAAATGATGTTAGGGTGTTGACATCTTATAATAGCATGTGTTATGAGCTGCTTTTTTGTGGGCAGGGTTGGGGGGGTTAACAAAAGATCTGATGGCTGGTGCAGTCTTTAAATACCTTTCCAATTGATCTACAGGAAATTGTGCAGAAGAATTGTTTGTTTCCTGTTTCAGTATAAATCTGGTTTGCATTATACTTGGGTTACTGTAAAATTGCTGCGGCACTTTGGAGACATGGGATTTGCTTATTTTGCACAGGGAATTTATTTTGAAAAGTGAATTTTTTAGCCTGCGTTGGCTGCTTTCTGGTTCTATGATATTGTGTTGCTAGTGGAACATTTTTTTAGAAGATCTTTTTATTTATTTATTTATTTATTTATTTTTAATTGCTCTTTGAAGTTTGCAGCCTGACGGGGTGCTGGGAAAGGTTCCTGCGGTGCAGTGCCTGCAGCCCGGTGGGGAAGGCAGCAGGCGGTGGGTCAGCCTTCCTGCAGAAATAACAAAATACTGGGGGAAGAAGGTACCTGCCCGGAATCGCCTGCCCTTTGGATGGTGTCTTCTTTTCCCTTTTTTTTTTTTTTTTTTCCTTTTAAAAAAATTGCTGGGGGAGGGGGAGGGAGTTTTTTGTAGTGATGATGTGATGTAGTGAGGACTTGGGTGCTGCAGCGGTGCCCAGCCCTCCGGCTGCCCTCCTGATCCTGCCGCCGGCTGCACCGCGAGCACTGCTTCCAACGGTTCAGGTGCTGTATCCATCCCTCCGAAATTGCAGTGCCACATCCCTTTCATGTGGCATTGCCACTGCTCGGTAATAAAAATCATGGTGCGCTTCTGCTGAGAGTCAGGTCATGTCCAGTGAGGAGCTGTGTTTAACTGACGTTGGCTGGTGTGCAGCCCCTGGTTTCGCCTCAAAAGTGTTTGTGTTTGGTTCATCAAAAGATCTGCTGTCGCGGATAGCCGAGATGATTACGTCAGTAGTGATCTCTCCCTCTGCTCCGCTCCTTGTTACGGTGGAGAAATTCTCAGGCTCATTAAAAAGTTGCTGTGAGCCCCTGTGGGTCGTCTGGGAAGGTGGCGTTCTCAGGCCTTGGCAGGTAGCTCGAAATATTTAGCATCTGGCTTTGTTCTGGCAGAGCAAGTCAGGATCCCCCCCAAAAATCCAAGAGATTTCCCTGGAATATGCTTCTCCCCCAAAAGTCAGGGTGGGTCTTGCTTTTCCCCAACTTGCTGAATTTCTAGATCTTCACTTGTAAGTTTCTGGGCGGGTGGGTGTGTTTGTTTTTTCCTTGTTGTATTTGTGTGGGGTTTTGTTTGTTTTTTCTTGATTAAGTGTTGTTACAATGTTTCTCTCCTGTAAGTTAAAAAGGGGGTTTTCGAGTTGAAAGTTGGCTACAGGAGGAGCAGGACCAGACCTTGGGTCTTGAGGCGTTTGTCCTTTTGTGCCGTGGGTTGTTTCCTAAGGCTTCAGCCTCAGCTCGAGATGCTCTTAGCTTTTTCCCAGGCAGAGGTGTCCACGGGAAATGCAACACGCGGAGCACGGACCTTCCATCTTCATTTTCAACTTGCACGCAGACAAATGCAAATACACTCTGCATTTTGCTGTGTACGATTTGCTGACTTGAGCTCTGAATACTTTCCCCTATAAGGACTTTAGTTTTGCCTATAAAATTAATAATACTTTAAAAAAAAAAATAATAATACACACAAAAAAAACCCCAAAACGAACCACAACCAACCCTCCCTAAAGTTTGAGCAGAGGAAATTTCATGCACCTGCAGAGCTTTATTAGGTGTCTGCACAGGAGTGGGACTGGTGTGAGAACTCATGTGCACGATATCAAATTGTTCTTGAAACCATGTACCACGCTTTTTGTAATAAAAAGCAGCTGAAAAGAAGAAGAGGGGTCTCTAGCCCCCAGCTAGTGAGGCTTCGAGCTGGGGGCTGCCTGGCTTGGGGGTGCCCATGCCCAGCACCCCTCACCTGGCTCTCCGGAGGGGTGGCCACCATGCAGAGCCCGGTGCATCCCCGGCGTGGGGGCATGGTGCCGGTAATTGGAGGGGCCGCCGGGGGAAGGTTGTTCTGCAGCTGCTGCCATTGTAGCCGAGTCGCAGATGAAAAGGGGCTGGGAACAATCCCGGCTAACATTTGACTTGGCTTTTTCACCTCTGCCAGGCGTAAGGGTGAGAATGGCAGAGCAGCCGCCGGTGTGCACCAGCCGCGGCCCTGACAAAGGGGATATCCGTGGTGAAAAACAGGGCTTCCTGCTTCAAAAATAGCTCTTTGCTCACCGAGTGGCCTTTCAGAATTGCCGTTAAAAATACCCAGCATCTGGTGAATCATCGTTATTAAATTCTGTTTATTAGCCCGTACGCTGGATTCCTTTTTGCCCTGAAATCCGTGATAGCAGCAGTTGTACCTCCTGGGAGAGACAGTGCACAGGTAACTTGTCCTTCAAGGACAACCTCATGGAAAAGGTCTTGTGCAGTGCATTTAGTGACACACACACCCACCCTTTTTTTTTTTTTTTTAAAAAAAAAACCCAAACTGAATAATGCTGAATTACTCAATGGCTTTCTAATGAATAAACCAAACCGAACTGACTTAACATGCATATTTAAACCCACTCAGTTAAGTACTGACGTGATTAAAATAATCAAATGTATTACTTAAAAAATTAAAAAGGGTGAGTTCTGCACCCCGTTATTTTATTGGCGTTTAAATAGAAATTGCAGAAATGTTTACATTCCTAATGGCATGAGGAAGCTCAGCTGACATATCAGAGGGAGAAAGTTGATTGCCCAGCATATTATTACTGCTGCACCTGTCATTCCAGGGGAGTGAGCGGCGCAGGGCACAGGGGCTGCATCCCCGGGCTGCCTTTGTGAGCAATGGCAGGGCTGGAAGGGACCAGAGGGGGATCTGGAGGCTCGGTTTGCTTTTTGCAGTCAAGTGATTAACAGGCTTTCAGAAATCTTGCGCAGCTTAGAGAAAAAAACAATCTGCAAATACAGGGAGAGGTAGTACTCTTTGGTACCTGCTGCCTGAGGTCCCCGCAAGCAAATGCAAGCGCAGAGAAAGGGGGGGGGTGGGGGGTGTCATGTGTGCATGGAGTGCACACTGTTACATAAAATGAGAACCTGTATTTTCCAAAGGATTTGTCCTGAGATCAGCAGAGAGCATTAATTTAGGTGGGAATCCCGGCTAGGTAAGGCTAAAAGTGCTTTAATACAGCTGCTGTCAAGTGGTGCTTTTCTGCAGGGTGTGTTTGACCCCAGCTGATCCTGCGCACCCGGGGTGCTTGGGTGCTGGCCCTGCCATTGGGGGGGTTCCTTCAGCCGGGCTGTGCCACTGGACCCCCAGGGCTTACCTGGTTTTTCCTCTTCTTTTCTGCATTTTAGCTAAATATTTGTTACCATGCACTCTGCTTCTTGCAGTCATCAGTGTGATTGTCGGGAGGGAGCGTACAGAAATATCCCAGTTCAGCTGCTCTTAAACATTGCGCTACCCCCATGTAAAACAGGTAGAACGTAAGAGTTGAAGAAGAAATGATTAAGCTATCAGTGTCTTTTAAGTGGTGGTTGTTTGAGGTGCTTAGACAATTACAGATTTTGAGTTACAGAACGATTTGAATTCCCGTGATTTCTGAGCACCTGATACATCTTGCGTCTTTCTTACATCCCCTGCAGCTTCGCAGCAAACCGCTTGCGTAAATCCATCCTCACTCTTGCCGTAGCTATTGGACTCGAGATTTTTCAGAATTAGCGCTGTTTCCAGAATGAAAAAAAGACTGTTCAGCTGTGGCAGAGGGGAGGGGGGTGGGGTGTAACCAGGAAACCAAATGTATTTCTTGCCGGTTTAAACCTCGCCAGTGCCTATGCAGACAGTAAATCCCTCGCATCCACAATCGTCACAGTGCGGCTCAGTGCCACAGCCTGTTACGAGATGTCCGTGTGCTCCCGGTGCCGGTCCTACGGGAAGTCTGGCTGGCAAAGGGAGGGACGAGGCTGGCTCAGCCATCTTCCCCGCCGTTACCTTTGCAGCGCGTCCTTGTGCGCCGTTCGGGAGCGGGGACGGCTGCGAGGCTCAGAGCGGTGGCAGCTGCCAGGATGCCAACCCGATTTTCCTATTAACACCTGAAAGAGAGACAGGGTAGCGCTGCAACCTGAAATAAGGTAATGTAAGCTGGTCAGCAGCGCCTCGGGATAGCGATCCCGCTTCCCAGCAGTCACGCGGTGAAACACAACCCTTGCTTGACGTGGACGGTGGGAGCCCGCGTGCGGTCCCAGGACCCCTCACAGAGGGTGCAGGGAAGTTTCTGGGGCTCCTGGGCACGTTTAGTCACCAAATACAGTATCACGTTTTCTTTCTCCCCATTCCAAAGTTCCAGCTCATAAATAAAAGCCATCTCCAGAATAAAACTTGACAGTCGCTATTTTTATCAGAAAAACCACAACAACAACAACCGGTGTGGATGGGGTTTTTTTGTTTGACTTCCTAAATTAGTATTTTACAAACTGTTCACCATTTCAGAAGTTAAACAGATGTTTTCAGTGGTTCATTAGAATACAATGCTTTTGAGCTGTTCGACTTCAGGCAGAGTTTGGGTGCAAGGTGACTGGTCCCAGTTCAGCCCCGGGTCCCAGTGGCCAGTAGCCACTGTCTGTCAGGATGAGCTTTCTAGCTTTCTTCCTTTTTCCTTTCTTTTTTTTTTTTTCCCCTTTTTTCCCCAGCCCATCCTTTCTCACACCAGTGGCACAAGCGGGGCGGGGGGGGGTGTGTGTGTCACTTCTGATCATACAGCGGTGCAGACGGCCCCTGTTCAGCATCTCATGTGAGTGTGGAGAATTCATATACAGTACGGGCTTAGGAGAACGGCAGAGGAATAGTCGGCTTCAGCGTTCAGAAGAAATAAATAACCCCCCTATTCCTGGGGAGCACCGTCTCCCCTGGTTAAGGAATCTGGAGCGCCATGCCAGCACACATCTGTCTCATGAAGAAGGGCTGTTGATTCTGCCAAAGCCAAGAGAGGGCACCTTGTAGGGGAAAATAAAATTACACATGTATAGACAGCTCCGTAATGATCACTTCTGGCAGAAGCCTGTTTTTGATAATCCCTCTCGCCGCCTGAACCACACACACAGATCTGTGGAAGTCGGAATACGAAATAAGTTCTGCTGCTCCGATTGCACGCAGAGATCTGCCACAGTTTTGAGGTTGCAGTTGTAGATCTTCAAAAGACCTAGGCTGAGGTCTTTGATTTGGTATGCTATTAACTCATAGGATGGTAATTTGCTTTCAGTGTCTCGGTGTCTTATTTATAGCCTGAACTATTCTTCATAGCAACTTTTACTGTGCAGGGGGGAGGGGGAAAGAAAGATCCAGTAAATAAAATCACGCTACGTCAAACCATCCTTTCTGTGTGATATAGCTCTGCATTTGATTTGAGAGGACATCTCAGCATTTTTAATTGTGTGGGACAAACTCCTCGATCCAGGGGGGGAGCAGCATGTCCTGCTGCAGGTACAGTGCTGGGGGCTGGCGGGGCTGGGGTCCTGGTGAGCCCTAGCCTGGGCATAGTGCCACGACAGCCACGGCCTCCGTGGGTTTGGTTTAGAAGCAGATCGGCAATGCTTTCAAAGCACAACGGTTCTCTGATGAAAAATATTTTGGGGAAGTTCAGCAAGTTTAATGCAGAAGGAGGGGACAGTGACAACAGGGCTGCTGGCTCAGTCATTGCATTTCTGAATTGCCTTTGATGGGTGTTTAAATATTTTCGTGTATGTGACTGTGGACTTGCACCGTTTGTAACGTCTTGGTGTCCATCTGTGATGTCCAGCCCTAATGTCCCAGTCACCCAGTGCAATTTCGTAAGGTATTAGGTACTTATGGTGAGCTGTCATTTGCAGAAAAAGCGATTTTTAATATATTATTTTTTTTTAATCTCCAGTAAGATGTAGACCAGATTCTCATATGCACATACACACATGCAGTGGCTTCGTTGGAAATATTCATGTACTTAAATCTGTGCATACTAAAACTCCCAGCTGGAGGAGATCCCAGGCTTCTTACTTGCAAAAAAGAAAAGGGAAGGTAAATACAGACTTTCATCTGTGCGTTGATGTGTCTGCAGTTATCAGCACACGGGCGGGAGAGATTTCAGGTTGGAAGTCTTGAAAATGTCTGCCTTCAGTGCTTGCTTCAGAGGAGTTAGAGGGTTTAATGATTTGGTTCCCTTCCATGTTGGCCACAGAAGGAACCATTAACCATTTGAGAAATGCTGGTGATGCTCTGCAGCGATGCCCGGTGCAATTAATAAAAGCCCTCTGCGGAGAGGCAGGCACATTGCAGGGGCTACCTGTGCTGGGGTGAATGGTGCTTCTGTGCGATGGGGTCAGTGGGGGGTTTAACCCTTTCGCTCCCACTCCCCTGGGGCACAGTGCTGAGGAAGCCCTGCCCCTGTGGGCTGGCGCCAGCAGATCCCACCACCAAGGGCTGCCGAGCCCTGCTCTGTGATGGCAGGCAGCTTTACTTTTTTTACTTTCCCTAGACACACGAGGCGTTCTAGTAATAATGTAAAGGTCCATTTTTACAGATGGTCCGTGAGATAAATCCTTGAATTACTTTGATTCTTTCTGAACCTCTGAGAAAGCACCCGTAGTATTGTTTGGCTTTATTTTTAAAACGGAACTAACAGTTGTGCCCCCCCCATCAACTGCAGACCCCAGGCTTTGCCCACTCCTCTTTATGTTTCAGCAAAGCAGCATACACCCCAAGGGAAGCTTGAAAGGTTTATTCCGGTGCTGATACCACAACAGAGATGTCCCTCGGTCTGGTGACGCCCATTTGCTAATAGGGAGTAATTGGTTTCCCGAGTAGCTCCTTTCCACTTGTGGTAGAGACACAGTTTTTTAAATACTGCTGTGTCAGAGTCCCAAGCCTGGTTCGTAACCGAATTTACTTTGAGGTACTGATTACTACAGCTAACGACTGCTTTATTAGAATAGGAATACCTTTGGCATGGCCTGTGGCTCTCAACTAACAAGCTAATCTTTCGCTACTACTGGCAGCCTCTTGTAACTTTTAGGTAGGATAGTCATATTTGCATAAGTGCGTTCATATTTTTTTAAGTTGCATTTTGTACCTATCTAGTTTATCAGCTCCAGTGCGTCCAGAGTCTTTTCAGACACTCTTTTCTTGGTGAGACTGGGCATTGGGAGATAACAGTGTCGCAAAGTGGCAGATGCTTTATTCTGGAGCTCATGATGGTGTGCACAAACCATCATTTTTTCCTTGCAATAATTATGGTGTTAAGAGGCATTTGTGTTGTGCGCACTCTTTCAGCTTGCACCATGTTTCGTTCCTGTTATGCAAATACCGCTTTAAACTTAGAAATGCCAATTTGCATTAATATTTTGGTTTCATATAGCTAGCTATTGCATTGCAAAAACAAGTGCATTTTAATGAGCATTTGGCAGAATGTTAAAAAAAGATATGGTACTCATTAAATTCTATTCTATGAAATGCAGTAGTTTGTAGCCAAAAATCATTAGGATAAAATATAATGCAAGTTAAGGCCACAAGTGTAGCCCTCATCAAAGTGTGCTGCGGCTCTGTGGAACTGCAAAGCCCTGGTGTTGCTTACTGCATCATGCAAACTCCTCTCCTTAGCTGCAGAGCAGGAGTACTGCGAACTGCTGGCACTTCTTAAAACCTGCTGGCCGGTCCCTGTGCCATCTCTCGGTGTTTCCATCTCTAACCTTACTGCTCTCAGCATGCTCCTGTTGGCCTCAGTTTGGTTCCTTTATAATTTATCTGATCCTGCGGACTTTTAAAAGACAAAAACACTAAATTGAAAAAAAATATTTCATTCCCTAATGCATTTCAGAGCCTAATTTTGCAGCCGGCGATTCATTAGGTGTAGGTTTCCTTTGGCATCCTTGGAGCAGAGTCATGCATGAATCAATGGTGCTGTCCCATCGAGGAAGGACCACAGCATCGCTGCAGGTCAGCGGAGCTGCCCAGGAGACTCTTCTGGTCGGGGGGGACCTTTTTATAGAGTTTTCCATAGTTTGTCACACTTGAGCATGTACCTGTGCGTGCAACTACATGCAGAGGGGCACGTCTACCTGTTGCTGCCACCCTGCGCGGGTGCAGCGCTCCCTCTCCCCAGCGCCATACCAAGCACCAAGAGCTCCCGGGGTTTGCTGCCCCCGGTCCCTGGTCCCTCTCGGCACGAAAATGCCTCTCCCTGGGAGACAGCTTCGCCCCGTGGGAGGAGGGATGCGAGCTGGGAAAGCTTACCCTCCTCCAACACTTTCTTTCCCTCTTTAAAAAAATTATTGGCGGATTAATATTGGAAATGCTTCCAAGGCTGATACTTGAGAAGCTGCTTTTCTGTAAGCTGGCTGAAGGAGGGCTAGGACAGGGTTAAATTAATTCCTTTCTTCATTACTCAGAAGTGATATAGACTTTTCTTTGACTAATGTAGCTTAATTAGTGGTCAATTAAAACTGAACATTGTTGAATTGAAGTTCTTTGATCAAAATCCTTGGCATGGTCTCCCTTTCTTTAACTAGCCACCATCTTGAATTCATTTGGAATCAGTAGTGTAAACAAGTTTAAAACTGGTTCTTTTATAAGAAGTCAGCAGGCTTGTATAGCTGTGGTTTCTTTCTTTTCCTTTTTTTTTTTTTTTTTTAACTTCTGTAGGCGGCAATTCAAAGCAGTGTTAAATGAAAACAGTGCTACACCCTGAAAAGTGCATTTTTCAAAAAAGAAAGTTGCATTAATTAATCAGGATTCAGTGGCTCCTCCTTTTCCATTTCTCATCATAATCTGTATTTTCTCTCTGGTGAATAATTTCATTGTTATCTGAAATATATCTTGTTTCATAATTGGGCAGCAGTTGTTCAGAGCGTGTTCGGGGACTCCACAATTGACAAGCGAGCAAAAACAAAATTGGCAGAGGGAGGAACGTGTTTTAAAACCAGTACAGTGCCTTAGGTTTAATTGGAGAAGTGTAGCTTTAACTTCTGGTGGTGGCGAACAGCAGGAACTTGGGAAAAGTGCATCAGTGGTAAATTTTGCTTGAGAGGTTATTTTAAGAATGACATCTTGGAAGGTTTCTGGTAAGTGAGTGTTACGCTGAAGACGGGCACAGCTGAGATGATGGTCATGATGTGTCCTCTGAAAGTATTTTGGCTTACGTTTTTATTGTTTACCTAATAGTTCGGTCCTTTCAGCAGTATGCTTGAACAAAGATAAAGATGAAAATGCTGAGTCTTGGTGAAAAGCTTTGTGAGGAGTCATCTTCAAATGCCCAGCTTTGTCAAAAGCTAAATCGAGCTAGAATTTAGAATTAATAGAATGGCTCTTGGTGCTGGCAGTGAATAAAGTAGATTTTAAAACAATGTTGAGGTTTTGATCAGCAGGCTTCTCTTTATCATATATCATACAGATGAAGCAGGCTGAGATTTTCAAAATACATGTATTTATCACTAGCTTTCCTCTAAATGCAGGTATTTAAGCTACAGTATTCGTATTTCTGTAATACCTCAACAATATTATTTAGCAACTAAACTCTGAAAGGAAACGATGTTTTGGGGGTGTTTTGTTTTGGCTTTTCTGTTGTTTTTTTTTTGTTGTTGTTTTGGTTTGGTTTTTGTTTCTATAAGTTTTTCAGCTGTTGGGTAGGGTTTCCTATCCATGTCCTCGCTGGTTCCATCCGCCTGCTCTCGCGCTGCCCAGGTCAACTGGCGCCCATGGCTTTGACTCGCAGCCCCAGATTTTGGTGTGTTTGAGTATGTGACACTGTCCATGCTTGTAAGACTAGATTCTCGAGCCTGTGCCTGGGCTGTTTTGTGTGCCTAATTTGTGTGCACAATTACGGTGATTGCATAGCCCGGCTGTATACAAAGGATTATGGAGCAGCGGTGCGGCGCAGTCACAGGCGCAAGTGCTTCATTTACATGCAGTCATGATGATGGGGAAAACACAACTCGGAGTGTGTTTGAAAATCAGACCCCGAGAGTATCCTTCATTCAAAGTGCTTTTTAAACGCTAGCAAACTAAACTTCTCAAATACAGCTGTGTGCAGCTTGGGCTGCGAACCAGTGGAGCCTTTAGAGCAGCGTGATTTTTTTAATTTTTTTTTCTTTCCATTTTGAATCTTCACATGACAAAGTTTGAGTTTGAGTCACACTCAGATGAACTCAAATCTGCATGCCAGCCCTCTGAATTTCCCATGGTCACACTTAAACCATGCAGATTCACGGTCCTGATCCTCTCGATATTGATCAAGTTCACCCAAAAGCGCTGCCCCTGCCCAGCACGAGGCGCGCTGCGTAGGTGGCAGAAAAGCTTGCGGGCTGCTTTTCAAGTGCGGTTCGTCCCCCCAAAACAAGATTCAAGGGATTGGAACCTCTGATGCATTTATTTAAACATAGTAGTGCTGCGTGGACTTGGGCAGAGCCTAAATCTTTGTCGCCTGGTCCAGCGCTCGCTGGCCTCTGAGCATCCCCTTCCGACCTGCTCCACCAGCCTCATGCTTTTACCTTGTCTTTTTGATCAAAGTATTTTATAACTGAACTGTCCCGCTGGAGATGAGGATAAAGTTTAAACAAATGACTTGCGTATTTCCTAACTGCTGCTGCCTTGCTCTGGGCTTTAATTGTAGGATGGACTAGGAGGAAATTGCTCTGCAGCAATGACATGAACAGATTTCTTTCTTTCTTTCTTTGAATGATGGCATTTTCAACTTTTAATCCCTTTCATCAGAAACTGGGTGAAAATCATAGTCCTAAACAATAATTAAAATAAAATTTCCATCTCTTGACAGAGAGAGAAATTGTTTATAGTAAATGTGCCTTTCAGCCTTCCCTCATGCCTTCTCCCAAAAGGGCTGATTAGGATGTAATAATTGGGGATGATAGCAGGAGGAAGACGACAATTCCATTTAATTAAAGATAATTTATTTTACTTTAACTTGGTGATGTCCCACATGAATAAGAGTAGATTTAGCAGATAGATTTATTAATGGGTACTGACATCTCTGCTGACATAAAAAGCAAACATTTTCTTCCCTCATTGTTTTTATTGTGTCTCGGCACCTGAAACTGCTGTCACCCCACTTCCCGCCGTTCCCGGAGATGAAGACATTTCCGCAGAGGGCACAGCTCGTGATTCATCACCCGAGGTGGGTCTGAGGCACTGGGTTCAGCCCAGGACCCACCTCTTCCGAAAACTCACGCCGCAGGAAGGCGCAATCCAGCCTGGGCTCCTTTTTGCTCGTCACTGAAACCTTCATTTCCACCGGAGCCGGCTGAGTAGCCAGTTGTCCTGGAGTTTTCCGCAGTTCATGCAGGGTACCGGGTGAAATCCCGGCTTCTGGTGGGGTATGCAGGGGGTGCACCCACCCCTCTGGGCACAGGGGCGGGCTGGAGCTGGGGCACAGGGCACCTGATGGCAGTCCTGGTGGGTAGTAGAGGAGTTCATAGCCAATTTCCCGGGGCTGCTCCATCAGCCTTCATCCTGAACGGGGGCATTTCCATCCCCAGCGCTCTCCAGTGAAGCATGGTTTCCTTTGGGTTGTCCCAGTCCCTCCCAGTGTGCCCAGCTCAGCCTGCGTGCCGCTGGGTCTCCAGCCCACCGCTGTCAAGAGCTTGTGTCAGGACTTTAGGCAAACAGATAAGGTCTAATTAATGATTGTAGGTGCTTGAAATTAGTTGATCACGCTATGCTAGGTAGGTAGTGGCCAGAAACACTGTAAGATTGCAAAATTAAGGCTCTTTTCTTGTGGAGAGATTTGAGAGGAAAATACAGGCAGATGTCTGATACATTCACTGTCTCTGCATGTATTTGTAAACAGAGCATAGAAAATTAAAAAAACCCAACACAAAACGGTTCTCGAGAAATGCAGGGGAGAAAAGGAAGTTGGAAAGCAGATCCCGAAAGAAGGAATCTGCATGAAATAGTTATTTTCCTAGTCTCTGTCTCTTCTGGAATCTCCTTTACTAAAAACCTGAATGTTTAAAAACATGCTATCTTACATGAAATGTGAATAAGAATTCACGTATGGAAACTGCCCCTGGAACTCAGCCAAGTGGCACCTTTGTTCTTTTCGTCATCACTTCTATTTCTATTTTCCCACTCTTTTTCCTCTGCTCCCTCTTTAGTGCTTTTTGGAGGTCTGGCTCTGCCTTGCTGAGCATCTGCAACTGTGAAAATCCTGGTAACTGAAGGGCATTGGCTTAATTTTTTAATTTTGTCCCATCTCTCTGGTCACAGCCCTGGTTCTTTGTGTTTCTTCCTGCCTACCCCCTCCCAGTTTTGGTCTTTTGCTTCTCCTCCTAGATGTGTCTCCTGCTGCTCTCTGTTGCCCTCTGCATCCTTGGGGTCCTTCCCTGAGCCTCACTGCAGTGAGGCCAGTCTAGCCAGTGCTTACCATGAGGGCTGTGTGCTGGTTTACCCCAATCGGGGAAATTAGCCAACTCTCTCCCTCCGCTCTCAGGTTGCCAGCTCCTCATCAGCTTTTGTGGAGTCAGCATCTCCAAAAATATAGAATTTCCTTGTTTCTCTGCAGCCTCTGTTACATCTTCTGTGCTGGTGTGTGTCTCCATCCCTTCACCTGCGCACTCTCTGGATGCCAGCAGGGCTGGTGATGGCGGGGTCATGTCTCAAAGAAGCACGACCAGAGTGGTGCTGAAGCCTGGAGCGCTCTCAGGGCAGGTCTCTGAGTCTCAAAGCCTCCCCTGCTCCTGTCCCTGTGACCTGGTGGAGGCTGATCCACTTGTGCTCACATCCATGTGACCTGGAGAAAGAAAAAAAAAAAACCCGCAAATGGCAAAGCCATGCCCAGCTGCAGGTCACTCAGCTGCACTGGCGGCTTTGTGTCTGACGCTGCTCTGATTCTGCCCAGCTTGGCCAGTCTCACTGCTGGTGGTGCCAGGGACCCCGGGCATCCCCCTTTGCTTTGTTCCTTCTGTGATACACGCTCAAAACCAAAAAACAGTCCAGGGCTACTTAGTTATTAAATGGACAAATAAGTAATATTTTTTTTCTTGCTCTTCGTTTCTGTCTGCTTTGCTTTCCTCTTTCTCATCCCTGGGCCTTCCTCTTGCCGTAGGTGGCCATCTCCCAGTTTCTCCTTCGCCAGTCTTTGGTGTTCTCAGTTGGACTTGACAATCTGCAAGGGCTTTTACAATCAAAATGATTCAATGACTTTCCTTTTCTTGTTGCTCTCGCTCTTCTTTTTCTTTCCCTGATGCCTGCTGGAAAAAGCTGTGCTTTGGTGGGACCATTTGATGAGCTCTGCCGACATCCCAGAAGAATGCTGCCAAGTTAGAGCAGAATTCACCTGCGGTCCCAGACCTCGCTGTGGGTGGAGGCACTTGCTCTTGCATTGCTTTGGTAATGACCTGGGACAGCTGCATAATGAAAGAAATCAGAGTCCGAATAGAAAATCTCCAGGTCTGTTTATGTTATTGTTGCTTTTTTAGCGTGTGTATTGCTGCACAGGAATGACATACCGTTGTAAATTTTTTTTAAATTTTTTTTTCTCTAAAATTAGTTGACCCCTTTTTAACTTTGGGTGTTCACGAGATGCAGTTATTCAGCAGTCCCATCTGGAAGACATTTTAACTGAACAGAATCTGCCGACTTAGAGGATCTTATAGGGTGGGATAAGGAAAAAAAGTCAGGCAGCTAATGTTTAGGGTATGCTGAGTGTGGGGCAGCTCTTTGTGTGAGCAGCAATTCCTGGTAGGAGCGGAACAACCAGTGCGCAGCAAATAGGTGGTTTGCTCCAGATTTCAGTGTTTCACCTCAAAACGAGCTGTGGTTTGTAAAACTGGCACTTTGTGGTGGCTTTTGAGTTGACTTCAGGCTTCCTGAGTTCCTACTTGATGGCGTTTGCGCGGATGAGAGGCAGGGCTGCAGCGGGAGGGGACGGAGACCTTCTGCCGCTGCTGGACGGGTCCTGCAGCACAGTGGTGCTGGTGGGCATGGGGCGCACAGCACCCCCGGCACAGAGCCTTCTCTGAGAGGCCTTTCGGCACAGGGGGCTGTGCTTAATGAGCCTCACTCAGAATTTTTAATAAGCACGAGCAGCGGGAGGGTAGGCCATCACGGGAGCGAACCCGCCGCACAACCTGCAGTGCAGGGCACGCGGTGCATGGTGCGATGCACGGTGCAGTGTGTACCGGAGAGCCGGCGTCGAGGGATGGCCGTGGCACAAGCAGCGATGCGAAGGTGGTGAGGGGCGCGCTCAGCCTCCCACCTGCACTACCCAACCTGTGTTGTTAACCCTGGGCAGCCCCCTGCCTGCCCGCGGGCCCTGGCAGCAGGGGCGGCATGCTGTACAGGTGGTTGCCCTGCCCATGTACACTTGTTTTTCATGGCGCACCGTGCACTTAGCGGCTCAGCGGGACCTGCCATTTCATACCCCTCGCGGGGCCAGGGGGTGGTTTGCATGTGCTTTTCTGTGTTGGGGCTCATATGGTCTCAATTACCATTTGATGGCAACGCCAGGCCCGAGGCCTTTCGCGTGTTTGTCCTGTGAGAAAGATCTGGAAGAGCCGACATCTGGTTTTGATTGCTGCAATTGCAGGTTGATAGAATAAACGCAGGGTGAGGTGGGTGGGTTTTCCTTCCGGCCCCTTCCAGGCCGGGCTGGTAATGTGCTTCACTGGCGGGGCTGCGCTTTTCATCAGCGCCCGCCACCCCCGCGCCCGCTCCTCTTCCTCTCCCCCCGCTCACCCGCAGCAACATGTGGCCGAAATTAGGGACCTGTGGTTTGAAAAGTGCCCTTCTGCTGGAAACCTGGAACAGGTCAGCCCATGGAAAGGGGGGTCTGCTCCTCGCACATATTAAAGTACAGATTTATTTTTAATTTTTTTCTTAACAAAAAGCTGGGGGAATTCCCGCCTAGCCTTGCAGGGCCCGTTGCTGATCTGATGGCAGAGCTGGGAGGAGTGACAACAGCAGCCGAGTGTGCCCCTCAAGCGGTTGTAAAAGAAGGAGTAGTGAATTTATTTTCTAATTACTGTTTTTTAAAAACACTTTCATTTTTAGCCTTGCTGATAAGAGCGTTTCCCTGGGCGCGCTCAGGCTGGGGACTGCACTGCTAGAGCAGCTCTTCCCCTGCCGCTGCCCGGGGCATTGCCCCGCTCTCACCTGCCACCCGGCACATGGGGACCTCCTGGACCCTCAGCAGCAGTCCCGGCCGTAGGAATGCCACAGGAGACAGGTTGTGATGAGAAGGTTGCTGTACCTGGGAGCACAGAGAGTGGTGGCCAGCCCTGATGGAGGAGCCGGTGGGTGCCACCAAGGCGGGGGTCGGTGGGAAGAGGTGGCATTGCGTGGCCGGCACAGCGGGCTCAGCGAGGCTCCTGCCACAAGTGCTGGCTGCTGGGGCAGGTACTCGCTTAAGAGAGTTTTTCCCTCTGTGAGAAGCTGACATCTGCTAACACAGAGCAGCTTGTTCCAGCGAGCAGGTTTATTCCTCCTGACAGCTCTGATAGCCAGTACGCTTTGCCATTTGGTAATGGACTTATAATTTAATAAATGTTCTCTTTGAGATCTTAATTTTAAAGGAGTTTCACTGTGTATTTCGAAGTCTCTGGACTACTGATTGATGGGTTTATTCTCTTTCGCAAACATTTCCTCCTAGCAGGTACCTATGAAAGTCGCTTGCCCTTGTGTATGGAAATAAGCTGCTCTCAGTCACAGCCGTGTTTTACAGCTTGTGCTTTACAGTTGTGCCGTGTGTGCCAGGTAATAGATTTTTCCCAGTTTCACCTTGTGTGTGAAGGCCGGGATGGGGCTGCCCGTGCCCCGTCACGCTGATGCAGCCCTCGCACTCGAGGGATGCCCTCCCGTCCAGCGTGCCTCATGCAGAGCATCTTGTCAGCAGGGGAAATGGAGACATGTTCCAATCTGAGGGGAAATCTGAAATATTCTGGCAACGGTATAGCCAGTACCTGCGACAGGACAGGTGGAGGGAATTGAGGGGAAGAGCCAAGGTGGAAGCCAAAAAGAAAACCTTTCATATCTCCTCGCTCGAGCTGGGTTTCCAAACACCTGCAGCCAGCTGCCCCCCAGCTCCCTGATGGAGCAACTATGGGGGGTCGGGGGGCCGGTCCGCCCCGCAGAGCCTCAAAGCCGGAGGCATCTCCTGGTACTTGGCAGGTGCACGCATCCCCACTGGCGATGTCCGTGAGGGGCAGCCACATCCCTGTCCCGGCGGGGTCGGGATTCCTCCCCCCCCAGCCTGTGCCAGCACCAGCCAGCACGCCTCCGGTTACTCCGTAGCTGACATCCTGACTTACTAATAGGTGTTTTCAAAGTTGGTTATCATTTATTTGATGGACTCTGGATCCCCAAGGCTTGAGCATGGCGCCACAGGCAGAGGGCACGCGCATGGTCCAGCCCACCCGCGAGCATCAGGGATGCTCAGTGCGGCTTGGCCAGAGGCGTTGGGGCAGTGCCCGCCACATTGACACCTCTGCAAACCACATCTCCCAAGTACTGAAAAATTAAAGATGTTGGAAACGTGTTCACAGGACAGTGAGCTTTCCGGAAGAATCAAAGAAGAAAAGGTGTTTGGAACTTGCAGGCAGGCTCCCAAAAATGGCAACAATGTGATAATTTTTTTCATCATGTCACATTACAGAATGGCATGTTTTTCCCAGATCATTATTCATCATCTCTTCAAACCTCCCAGCATGAGTCAGAGTGATTTTCTAAATTCAGGCTCTCTTTTAAGAATATTAACGCCTTTTAAATCTGTAATATATTTTCTGTCAAATCAGAAAGTCACTTGTACTCATCTACAGTTTACTCTCTCTTGCCTTTTAGGAGACAGCATTTCACCATTTTTACTAGTGCCGTAAATTTAACCCATTTTACTTTAGCTATTCTGGATCAAGTTATTGGGTTGTTTTCTTCATCATCTCTTACTCATGATAATTTATGTTTCTGTTTAAACAGGGTTATCGGCGCAATTCCATCTCTGTAAAATTGTCTGGCAAACATTTTTTGATAGATTATTAATGTGATTAAGTAATACACTTCTTGCTTTTTTTAAACATTGCTTTGTCGAAGAATGACACAAAGACAGGGGCTGGTCAGAACATTGTTCATCCAGTTAATCGTCTCCTACACTCTCTTTATTGCCTGTTGAAAATACGGCAGTCACAATGATACAGTGGGAAGCAAATCTGAAGACTTCTGCACATTTTAACAGGAGAGGAATTTCCATGTGTGTTCTTAACTAATCTCGTGATAACATGAGAATCCCACTGTGATAAAAATCTGACAATAATGAATATTTATGTTGAAAGAGTGACACTTCTTCAGGAAATACACAATTTTGTTTAAATAGCTACCTTATATCTCCTCAAATTCTTCCTATGACTAAGCCTGTCACAGCAAAATGAGTTAATTTGCCTCAGCCCAGTGGCTTTCACTGTGTGAAAATTCAGCTGTAAAACCAACAGAAGAATAAATCAAGTATCCTGTCTTTAGTGAGGAAGAGTTACACCCAGTTACATGACACTTTGTAAGCTGGCATTTATTTTGGCTGGTTTTCCCATCATTTCATGACTGCCAGCCTCCGTCTGCCCTCCCCTGCTCCGACTGATGCTTTGCTTTCCTTTGCTTCCCTCCTTGACCTCCGAGCTGACCAGCCCTGTACCAAAGCCTTCAGGCAGGGTCTTCATACAGCGTTTGTCCCAGGCTGAACTGCCGCCCTGCCCCGCCGCGTCTCCCGTTGCTGACGGGTTGGGAGGTGGGTTGGAGCTGCTGGCAGGTGGGAGCCGAGGGCAGGGACCTGCCCCTCCATGGGCATCCCCAGCCCCACGGCACGCTTCTGCTGCCACCGTGGTTTTCTGTAAGTTCATTGAAGTGCTGATTGTGCCCATCAGGGTTATTCCTGAAGAGCGTTCCTATGGAGCCCCGGCGCAGGGGCAGTTGTGGCTCAGGCACCCGCCGCGGAGACTCTGACCCCACAGCTTTACGGTTCAGTTTGACAACAAGCAGTGAAGCAAAGCAAACTCAAATTAGGGAACAAGTCAGCAAGAGGTGTAAAGTACATACTTGCTTTCTTTACAGTGCATATGGGGAGCTGTCAGAGCTGGGTAACTCATGCTGTGCAGGTACTGCAGAAGGCTGAGGTGCAAAGCCAAATTTCCATCGGGGGGGGGGCCTCTCCCAGGGTGATTTTGGTGGAGCCAGAGGCATGTCTGAAAGCCGCTAGGCTGGATGGCTGCGGCACTGCCGGGAGGACCAGGCATGGGTTGAGGTGGATGTGTGTCATGGTGAGCGGGAGGGCTGGGCTGTGTGGGGAGAGGGGGGTGAGCTGGGACCGTCCCTGCACTGGGGCAGGGGAGGTAGAGGTGGCGGTCACTCCTGAAACAGCAGGAGTGAGTGCAGTGGACACAGGAGGGGTTTTCTTTGTCTCCTTCCAGGCCAGGGCCACCTCGTTTTTCCCAGAGCCGTTCTTACAACATGGTCGTTGGGATGCTGCTGGCGGCATTGCCTCACCGACGAGGTCACCTGTGGGGTGTCCGCCTGTCCTTTGGGAAACCTCCCTGGCAGCCAGGGCACACTGTGGGCTGCCTGAGCAGAAGGGACGAGAGCTACGAGCTCGCTGGGTAATGGGAGGGCAAGGGGACACCCCCCCTGAACACCCCTCCCAGCCCTTCCTGGGGTCCCTCCGTGCTCCACGGGCACAGCCCAGAGGGAAGAAGCGCAGTGGGTGCAGCCAGCACGCTGCCATTGGTGTCCTGGCTGCTTTCCGACCTGTGTGCTTACTGCCTTGCTGGGCACCGCCTGTGTTCAAGCACCTTTTTTGCCCCCTGACATGTCCATCTGATCTTTTCAGGGTTAAATCTGGTGTTCCGTTATCTTTTCTGAAAACCTCTGCAGTTTCTGCAGGGCTGTTCACTGGGCGCTGCAGGACCTGTGTGAAGCATTTCTGAAGGCAATGCAGGAGCAGCGGTGGGAGGGGGTGTTGGGGGGAGGCACCCCCGTACCCTCCTGCTGACCAGGGCGCGGAGCTTTGGGCTGACTGAAGCTCTTCTTCATCCTGACTCTCAGGATTTTCAACAAGCCACTTACCTGTGTTCCTGACATCCCCTCCCTTAGCTGAACAACAGCACTCATCCTGAGAATGTGCAAAGGGGCTGAGATCAAGAGGGACTTTGCCCCTGGCCACAGGTTGAAGCCATCACTAATGTCCCATGCCAGCTCGCTTTCTGCATCACTCAGCATCCTGAAGGGAGAGCTGATCTGAAGACGGCGATGCCAGAGGTGCTAGTATTAGTGACACTTTGGGCTGCAGCTGGTGCTGGGCCTGACTGATGTGTGCAGGGACTGATCCTGGGGTGGTGGACCCCCCAGTCCCTCTCTGTCATGGCGGAGGCTGGGATGTGGTGCCTGGCGAGAGCACGTGGCAGCCCTGCTCCAAAATGACAGCCTGGTACCCAAGGGCTGGGTGCCCCTGCCTGGCCAGGGCCAGCCCTGCCCACCCTCCTGCAGGCAGGCAGCCAGCAGGGTTTTGGCAGTTACTTGTAGGTATTTAAATCATATTTTCTTTAATAATTACATTTGTAATTTTATCCAGTGAAGTGCTGACACGCGAGTAGAATGTTGACAGTGGCAGCAATCGCAGCGATCACATCCCGCCTGGTGTCCGGTGCTTGGTGGCGCAGGCTGGTGGCTCGGCAATGGGTTTGGTCAGTAGGCAGGGGGCTGCATTGCCTTTTAGTAAAAATGGTAAAATCCTGTCGGAAGAGTCCTCAGGGTTTCCTGGGGCTTGCCCTGGGCTGCTGCTGCACCACAGGCAGCAGGGCATTCCTCCTCCTGGGCGCCCAGCACCCCAAACCTGTGTTGGTCTTGACTATATTCGCGAGACTTTTGCTTTGGTTGGTGACGTTGGGCTTGTCCCAGGCCCCGAGCTGCTGCTGGGGCGAGCACCGTCAGGCTCACAGAGCCAGAGGGGCTGCTGTGCCCCTCGGGGATGTGATGCCGGGCTGCCCAGCCCCATCCCACCGCCCTGCTCCTGGTTGGGGCTCTGGGAGCCCCGTGGCATGGGGGCAGTTGCTGTGCAGCCCCTCGGCCTTTTGATCGCTGCTTTTTTGGGTGGGTTTTTATTTTTTAACACAAGAAGCTCTTTGCTCCCCCTGCCCTGGTGGGGGGATGCCGGTGGAGGAGCCGGGCGCCCTTCCCAGCCCCGCCGGCGGCCATGCTTGGATTTCTCTTCCCTTTCGCTGTGACCTGCAAACGTCGGAGCAGGCGCTCTGCCAATTTTGTGTTCTGCTGCCTGCTTCAAAATGGAGGCAGGAAGGTATCCATTTTCATCAAGGAGATGACAGTGCTTCAGTCTTCCTGACCATCTGGAGAGAGGCACCTCCAGCACAGAAACAAAGCGGAGGAATATAGAGAGAATATAGGCAGAGGGAATGAATTAGGTTGTAAATAATAAATTGCACTTACCAGCCCGGACTGGGTTGTTGGGGCCTTTTTTGGTTTTGTTTTGGTTTTAAATGCCGTCCTGGTTGGAGTAAACTAAAGCAAGAAATAGAATCGGTATTTTCTAAAGGCAGGTTGCAGGAGGCTCTGGTGTATCAGTAAACAGATATAAGTAAATGAGTGTTTTGGCACACGGGCTAAGTTTATTGCACAGACAAATACACTAAGTCCTAAGAAAGGAGGAGTTTTTTCCCTGATGTGCACACACGCTGCGTTGGTGGTCTTGTGTAGATCCAGGTTTTTAATAGTCCCTTCAAGCTTCTCTGGAAAGAACTTGATCCATGGGAATTTAATATCCCAAGACAGGTTTGTAATTTTCTGTGTTCTTGATAATGCTGGTTTTCTAAATTATTTTTTATTATTATTTTATTAGTTTGGGAAATAATGTTTTTTACTTCCTTACAGTGCTTTCAATTTTGGTCCTAAGTGGGTAAAGTCTGTACGCTTTCATATGAGAAAACCAGCATTGTTTCAAGTTCTTGTTTGTTTTAAGCTCCGTAATGCTCTAGGAAGAACATATGTGCATCTGTTTGTTCGTTTTATTTACAGAAATACATAGTTTAACAAATATCTTGCACATATCCTTGTTTAAAGCTGGAAAATGTCAGGCTGGAGTTTCTTTTGAAGCTTAGAATTTATTTTCCAGTCACACATGTACTGAGGGTTTTGTGTTCTGAGAGAAGAATTATGTGGTGTTGTGAACGGATTTATACTGAGCAAGGTAAAAACTCAATATTTCTTTCCTGCTTCCTGCTAAAGGCATACTAAATTAGTCTTTTTTCCTTAGGTTTATGCCCCGTCAGCAAGCACTGCCGACTACAATAGGGATTCACCAGGTTATCCATCCTCAAAACCAGCAGCCAGCACTTTTCCTAGCTCCTTCTTCATGCAAGGTAAGACGCTGCTTTCAAAAGGCAATCTGTTTTGCATACATTTTCGGTGTTTGTATTTTAGTTTATATGTAGTCGAGGCACGCTGGATTATCGTCTTGTGGTCTGTAACATTACCATTAAAATGAAGACCTGTCCGTCTTTGTCTGACCATTATGCCTCTGAACATCTTGTTTTGATCCTGCAGTGAAGCAGCATAATGAATAACTTGCCAGCCTCTTATCATCCGAGGTTCTTGAAGCATTTTCCTCCAGCATGTGTGTGCGCATATATATTATGCGTATACTAGATCCACACGAATTTGGGCATGTACTTTGTGCACTGTTGTTTTATGCTAATGAGAAAGATGTTATCTTAGGTCAAGTATATGGTGCTACAAGTGTGTCTGTTCACCTGCATGTGGAATTAGAGCAGCCCATGTAAAATGAAACCCTTCCCCTTGTTTGAGGATGGGGTCATAGTTTTCACGTCCTCACTGCCACCATGTTGTATTTCTTGTGGTGGTTATGTGCAAGTACAAAGAAATTTGGTACAGCTTAGTAAATAAAATTCTTAGAGTTTGGAGAGACCTACACGCAACTAGGGTACTCATCTTTTGCCACGTTTAGGGCAAAAAAAGGAGCTTTAAAACACTTCTACATATACTCTGCTTTAGGCTAAGCAAAGAGCAAGTAGATCTGTTTAATTCAGCAGAACTGCTTGGCCAAAGTATTTGCAGGGCAAGGGATTGGATTTTATTCCATATACAGATACATACTTTCCATTTCCCACCCTTGGGAAACAAGAAAGAAAAGCAGAACACACCACTTTTGTGTCCCCACCACCTGAGGGTCATGGGCGCTGCTCAGCATCCCTGGGGCTGGCTCAGCTCCCCATCGCAGGGCGATGGGACCAGCTTCTGCCGAGCAGTGGGAGGTGTGGGCCAGGGCTGGAAAGAAAACGGTGCTCTTGACTTAAAACACGAATAAATACTGCCCCAGGAGCAACCTGCTATGAAACTCCTCTGGAGTTACAAAGCTGGGGATTAATAGGCTTCTAATGATATCAAATGTTTACCCTTTGTAGTGCTTAGCCATTCTGCGGTTCTAAATGTTATTTTCTGGCAGATTCATATTGAAGACATAAATCTGAGTTAAATGACTGTTCAAACAGCCATGGGAAGGTGATGCTAGAAGTGCTGCTGCCACCAGGGTGTTTGAAGTGTATAACAAGGCAGGGCTGTAGGGGAGGCATAATATTTATTAGAGCAACTCCTGTAGTTTGAAAAAGCCGACAACTTTTCCATCCCATGTGCCTGTCTTTCATGTCTGCTGATCATTATGGAAAAGTTATAGGTTTTTTTTTCTTTTTTTTTTTTCGGGGTGGGGGTGGGGGTTGTTGTTTTGTTTGTTTGGGGTTTTTTTGTTAACACATTGGCATTCTTCCAGTAGAAAATGCATTTCACTGCATTATTATAATTCCCTTTCAGCATGTCTAGTTCAACCACCCGGTTTACTTGATACAGGTTGGGGAGCCCTCTTCGCCCCCTTGGGTGCGCCCTGTACCTGGGCAGTGAGCTGGGCTGCAGGATGGGTGCTGGCCTTAGGGGGCTTAAAAGGATAAACCATACAAGTGTTGCTACTGTGTATTTTAAACAAATAAACAAAAAGCAACAATGAAACAACTCTGAAAACTTTCTGGAGGTGAAATATGTGAAGTGGAGATTTTACAGGATCCCTCCCCAGGTGGAGGCTTCCCCAAGGCTGGTGATACGTCCTCGCTCCGTAGGCTGCAGGGGGTTTCATTTCAGCCTTCAGACTTTTGTCCCTGTTGAAGTTTGTTATAATTGAGTTTATGGTACCAGAGCAGGAATAAAGCAGCAGGAAACTTTCAAGCCCAGGTGGTGTGACTGCAGTGAAGCATTGCAGGATGACACGAGCGGTCACCGTTGCTCAGTTCAGCATCATTTGTACTGGTGCTGAAGCCCCGTAGCCCCGTTAGGATGGAGCTTGCAGAGGCACGCGGCCGTGGCTCTGGCACCAGTGGGGTTCCCCTCCTCTCTTGCAGATGGCCATCACAGCAGTGACCCGTGGAGCTCCTCCAGCGGGATGAACCAGCCCGGCTACGGGGGCATGCTGGGCAACTCTTCTCACATCCCCCAGTCCAGCAGCTACTGCAGTCTGCACCCACACGACCGCTTGGTAAGGCACGGGGAGGGGGGAGGGGGGGGGCATGTGGCATGGGCATGTCTTGGAGTTGTGCTGCTGAACTGTTCTCCACGCACCGCTACAGTGTTCCCGACTCCGCAAAAACGAGTGTGAGGCAGCTTAGAAAACCTTCAAGATTTTATTTAGGTTCTGCTGAGGGAAGGAAACCCGTAAACTGCAGGGTGGCCTGGGGGGGGGGGATGCTCTGGGGAGCGCAGTGGAGGGGTGGGTGCTGGCTGGGTGCTGGCACGGCTTCACCCTGCCTGCGGCACCAGCACGTGTCACTGCCGGGGTGCAGAGCCCCCCTGGTGCAGCGGGGTGGGGGGGAGGAGATGCAGGCAGCTCCTGCGTCGCAAGCGGCGGCTGAGGCCGTGTTGGTGCACTCTGCTCCCTTCGTGGCCGCTGCTGACACCTGCGCTTTCCAGTGTCCGTGATTTATGGCAGTCGGCGTGTCCTGTGCTGGGCCAGGTTTATAGATAACTATCTAGCATCGATTTGCTGCTTTAAAAAAGGGAGAATTTTTTTATTTTCTCTGGTACATCCTGCTCCCTAGCAGGAGGAAGCTGCTGGGACCGATCCCATATATTGTATTGGAATAAGATAAAATTTGAATTAAATCTGATCTGAGTATGGTTTAAGGGATATTCTCCTAGTATCATGGCTGAACTGATGATGTAGAGATAATGTGGGGTTCCATCAATTTGCTTTTTGGTTGGCTTTTGGTTTTAAGCAAGCAGTAAAGAAATTAACAGCCAGCCAGAGCAAAGTCATATTTCTCAAAATGTGTGGAACACTGTAAGCAGAAAAGCTTTTCTACTCTGTACCTCTGCTTTTCATTCTTGGAGGCTGTTGAGAAGGACAAGTAATGAGGAGTACTGGGTTTAAGGGAGGAAGGAGTCCGTTGCTGTAAAGTCAGCAGAAGCATCGTTCAGGGAATAAGAATTAAACTTTACTCTTGCAAACTGAAAATCAATTTGCAAAACAAATCTTTAAAGTCTTACATTTAACGAGGTTAGCACGCTGCTATGGAAAATTAATAGGAAGTCAAAAGCAAAAGAAATTGCCCCAAAACCTGCTTAATCATGTCCTTATAAAAGGCATAATTAAGGCACTAAGCAAACTTAGCATAGCTCTGAAGTGACAGGCTTTAAAACCCAATTTCATCTCATTTGTTACCTGCATGGGTACTCATCCATTGGAATTAGGTGGCTTCTTATGGTGGCAGCTGAGGGTAGAGGTAAGACAGCAGAGTGCCGTCATGGGGCAAGGCGGCGAACATTTTGGCATTTTTTACCTCACTTCTGAATTTTCTTGGGCTTGTCACCTGTAGGGTGTTTATGAAGAACTTAAATATTTATATGATGCCAAATGGGTAGGGATGTTCCACCAAAACTCGACAAAATGTTTTTCTATGCAGGTATTATTATATTTGCCCTAAATTTCAGAGATAGCGAGAACCACCGATACTAGTCCAGGCTGTAGCTGCTCAGTGCCGTCGGTGCTCGTACTAATCATTTATGTATGGCTGGACTGGCAGAGCCTTCTGTATTTTGGGTAACACTGGGACAGAAGGGAGGCAGTGATACTTCTAAATATTCTCTGCATAATTTCTGCTGGAGCATCAATGAGAGGTCAGCTTGTGATTTCACTTCGGTTCCCTGCAAATGTCCTTAACTGCTCACTGACCTGTAGAGAAAAATGCATATAGCAAAAGAAAGAAAGAAAAACTGTTGCTTATTATTTTTGCTTTCTCAGGCATATCATAGATAGATGCATTGGAAAAAAAGATGTAGATATATAATAGACAGATCAATAGATAGAGATAGAGAGATAAATAAATAGATGCACTGAATACAGAGAGCAGTTCTGCACTAAGCTATATTCAGATCTCATGTTTTTCCTAAAATGTTTGGCAAAAGCCACTGAAAAGTGAGAGAAGCCGAAACCAGCCTTTTGGTACATGTCCCAGACCAGCCGTTTCGCAGGGCAGATGGATGGAGTCACTGGTGTTCAGGCCACTGGCCTCAGCAATCATTGTTTGCTCATTTCTCCATCACACGAGAAATCCTGTTCAGCTGCGCCGTTTTGGCTGGTTGGGTTTGGGACCCAAGTCCTGGAGTGGTTTATGATGTGTCAAAGCCTGAAAACGTTACTCAGACCTCAGTCAGAGTTGATGGTCATTTTTCCATGGGTAAGAAAAAGAAGTTTGGGCTATGTTGTTTACATTCTTTGAGATAACTTCACAGTATTTGGTTACTTGGCACTTCATGACAAGAAATCCTGTAAAAGTAATTGAATAGTCCAAATGAAGGGAAGGATGTTCTCAGCTCGCTTACTCTGAACGACCTAGGGAGGCAGAGGGCATGGAGATGATCCTTCAACACTTCAGTGCCTTGATCCTGGGCCAGGTGCTGCCACGTGTCTCCAGCTACCCGTGTTTCTAAGGAGGCTTTGTGTCAGAGTCTCCAAAACCTAGAGGTCTTCTGCAGGACCTTTTCTCTGCTGGGGGCAATGCCGTGGTGGAGATGAAAGCTGAGCATGTTCTATTCTAAGACCTGTCTGCACACAATGTCTTATGCGCCGATGAATAAAAGACTATTCAAGAGTGACAAACAGCACTAATATAAGCCGGGTTTGTAGTAATGCAAGTTCAGCAAAACATTTGACCACAGCAATGTTGGGTCACAATAATAAAGGTTGGATCCAGCCATAGAGCTACCAAGGTCTTCTGTGTGCTGCCCAGATGCTTGTCGCACACTGGTTTGGAGAGCTTGATCCAGCAGGTTTTCAGTCGTCTGTCGCACAGAGGCACCGCAGTGGGAGGGAAAAGTGATCCAGCTGCCTACCTGGGGGGCCAGGGTGGTTTCTTATGGCACATTTGGTGATACCAGCTATGCACATCTTGTAGTCAGATTTCATGTCAAAAGCAGTGTGGGGTTTCTGCCACTTCCCTCGGAAGGCTGCTCCTCTAGCCAGTTGTCCCTGTCAGACAGTTGGCTTGGTACATCACCAAACTTTTCTTTCTTCTCTTTGCATCCCTATGGTAGCATCATCAGTTATGAGCTGTCCACTGGGGATACTTATCCATATCAGATAGGTGCATGCTGTGTCTCCTCCAGAACGTGTTGAGTTGGGGTAGAAAAATATATTCCCTGCCTAGTCTTAGGGCAGCATTCTGCTTTTCTCAGTTGCGTGTGATACCCCAGCACTTGGGACTGGGACAATGTAAGCAGCATGCTGCCTTCTGTGGTCTCAACGGTTAAAATACTATCTTTTTTTTATTCTTTTTTGCCACAGAGCTACCCATCACACTCCTCAGCAGACATCAATTCCAGTCTTCCTCCGATGTCCACCTTCCACCGCAGTGGCACAAATCATTACAGTGCGTCTTCTTGCACGCCCCCTGCCAACGGGACGGACAGTATCATGGGTGAGTTGAGGTTGGGCGCTGCGGCTGCTGCCAGAGGCTCTCCCTTTCCCTCCTATCTCCCCTCGCATCTGCTCCAGCGCGCTGGGCTAGCACCAAAGAGCTGAATCAAGGTGAAGAGTTCTTTGATGGTGTACGCCAGGTATACTTCTTCGATCAGTCTCAGTGCAGGGAGATAGCAAGGATTTCATGGCAATAAGTACATCATAGTTGACCTTCACCTCCTTTGCTCATGCATTTTACTGCTGCTGCTTCTTTTTGTGAATGAGATACGTCATTACAGCCAAGCACTTTGCTTCAGGGTCTGTATGGAAGGCAGTGCACCAGCTCAGTGCCTGATCCCAATGGTTTTGAAGTTTGATTTTATCGTCTTTAGTGACTTGATCGCCTGCAGTGCCACGTGAGGTGATACTTCTGTATCACGACATTCCTCCCCTTCAGTTCTTTGCAAGGTTTCCACGTGGTGTGGGGGAAGCAGCGACGGCGGCATGTCCCTGTGAGGGAGAGAGCCGCCTCTGACATTGCCGAGAGTGGCTCTGTAAATCAAGAGCATACCTCTGTATACTTAAATATTTGGCCAATACCGGTTCATACTTAAACACAGGAAATAAAAAAATATTGCTTTGCCTCTATCTCAAAGAGCAAATAAAGCTAATTAAATAATTGGTAAATAGGGAACACATCGCTGGACACATGTTTCACATTACACACATGATTCTGTATTGGATGACTGCAAGCAGGACTAATGCAGTAAGAATGGAGGGTGGGTTCAAACATTAACACATGGGCATCATATTTTTCAAGGTCTCCGAACAAAGAAGAAACTAAATACAGTCTCTTCTTAATTTGTCACTGTCTGAGAAAAATGTACCCCATGTCAGGATAGCATTTCTGTGCTCAATCTTGCCATTCCATTGAGAGTTCTTCCTTTACAATGTACTGCTGCTTCTGTGTGCGTGACACGTGAAAATCACTCTCTTTTCTCCCTCAAAAGAAGTCTAATAAAGTCCAGTTTAATTCAGCCATCTTTCCACCCCTTGCACAGAAGCCTTACAGAAACATTTAGGGGTGCAGAGTCTTCCAGAGGGATGTAAACAGGTAGGAGTCTGAATGCAACCTCCTGCCCCTGCGCTTCGAGGAGACACCCAGAAAAGTGCCTAAATTTCCCATGTAAAAATGTGTCCAGATTTTCGTCTGGCTTTGTCTGCTGAAAAACCCAATCTGTGAATCAGAAGACCAACAATTCAAAGACGCAGATTTTTTTAGCAGCTGTAAATATTCAACAAGCCGTACTGCTGGGCTGTGTCTGAACAGAGGGCTGCAAAAGTATTTCTTGTGTCTGAGTGCAAGTCCTGTTCTCCTCCTAAGCCAGTGAACCTCCCCTGAAGGCTGGGCACACGCTCTCCTTCCCCGATCTCCCTGGGGAAGCCGTCTGAGCCAGCCCAGCTGGGAGCCGATGTGCCCCCATCCCAGTCCCCGGGTGAGAGGACAAGGAACGTGGTGGCGTAGCCCTGCTGGGACAGACCCCAGCGACGGTCGTGCAGCTTGGAAAGAGAGCAGGGAGAAAATCCTTCCAAGGGACGATAGGATGGCATTGGCGGTCGTTAATTTTATGCTAAGCATTGCCTTTTTATTTTCAAGGTCTGAAGCAGTGCGATGTTTAAGCAACCAGTTACTGAGATTGAGCGCCTTTAGCATACGCTGTACGAGTCTACCATATCCATCTGATGCACGTATTAATCCCACTTGCTGCTTTCACTTCTAATGACATGTTGTTTGTATGACATTATGCACTGTGACATGCAGCTTTTCCAGGAGAAACATTATGTGCGTTTCCCCTTGAGGCACTGGTTTCACAGTAATTTTATTACCAGAGCAGTCACATAATACTGCACTGTATATTTTACAAGAATGTTAAGCTTCCAGTTACAGGAGGGTCGCGCAGCATAAGAAGAATATGACTTTTATCCAGCAATGTCACTTCCTCATAATTTGGGAAGATC
This sequence comes from Falco rusticolus, assembly GCF_015220075.1. Lineage (NCBI taxonomy): Eukaryota > Metazoa > Chordata > Aves > Falconiformes > Falconidae > Falco > Falco rusticolus. The sequence continues at coordinate 83,403,106 of NC_051210.1, read as the reverse complement.
ATCAGCTGTGAATACCGAGATGGTGCAAGTTTTTCCGCTCTTTGTAACAGAGAAACATAATTTCCAGTCTGCTGTTTCAGAAAGCGCTATGCCATCAGAACAGCGTGAGTTTGTACTAGAATTTAAACTATAAAAAGCCTGGCTGAAATTCTCTAATAGAAGGCTCCAGCCTATCAGTTACACTAGATGCTTTGCTAGATACAATTATACTTGCTGAGATACCGATTCCTGGAAGTTTATTCAATAATCTAAGATTTACAATCAGGATCCCACCAGAAGGATGTGAAAAGGCTGTACTTCATCATTCTGTCCCTTCGCTTTCCAGTGCAGAATTGTTCTTTGCAGAAACATGCTGAGAAAGTTTTAGGAGATGAACTGTAACAATAAACACGCCCTTCAACAGACTTAGAATCAATCCATCAAAAGGTCTTTCGTGATGCCTTCAGTACATTAATAGTCTTGTGAGCCGGGGAAGAGCTCACAAGCAAAAGCGACAGCTTTGGCGGTGGTTTAAGGTCCTGGTTTACAATCCCCTTCCCAAGTTACCTTAGTCTTCTGCATCACGCCCAAGTTAGCCGATGCTTTGTGTTGGTGGAGCCCCACCTGCTCACCAAGGAAGCCAGCGTTCAGGCTCACGTGTGCCCAGCTGTGTTCTCTAATACGAAGAACATTTAGACCAGTGCCCTGGTTTCAGCCAGGATGGGGTTAACCCACAGCAGCCAGTTTGAGGAGATAAAGACTGGCCTTGGTAGATCAGAAATGCCTTGCTGCTTCAGGCGGGCATCATCTAGCTTAGCATTCCGTGGCAATGTGTGATCCCAGGCATCTCTGCAGCTCCTGCCCTTCATGCTGCCCCAGCAGTCAGGGCTGTCGTGTCGGTGGGGCTGCGGGGGACATCCCTGCCTGCTTCCTCAGGGACCTGTTCATGGACCTGCTGTCCGTGCTGTCATCGAATCCCCTTGGAAGCGGCTGAAGCTGGCTGCTGGTGCTGGCTGTGCACGTGCTGCCTGCGCTGGGTAGATGAACTTCTCTTACCTGTTTTAATTTGTTTTCCGCCTGAGTGTTGCCTTGCTCTTGCCTCAAACCCGTGTCCACCATCAACTAATGAATTGAAGCCTTTCTTCCAGTCCAGATTTGGCTGCTCCATCCCAAAAGCCTAGTTAAAGCCCAGTGCAGAACTCTCATGCATAACCTGTGCCCTTCCAGGTCTGGAGGACGTTCATAGTGTTCCTCACACCGGGTCGTTTGGTGTTTTGCATAAGAACTCGAAAGCATCTGTCCTTCATGTCCTGATGAACCAAACGCTCATCCATGCAGGGGTCCTGTCTCCAGCAGAGACTGGAGGGATTTCCGTGGGAGGAATCTAAGAACAGAGCAAGCATATATGGTACTTTCCCAGTCGTTCCAGTGCTGGGTGCGGCGCTGAGTATTTACGCAGCTTGAGTTTCTTCTTTGTGAAGTGACCCAGCCTTTCCTGGCAGCTTGGCCTGGCACAGTGACCTTGTGCACTCGGGAATGGTGCTCCTCCTCTTTCCTTCTGACTCTGCTCCTTCAAGACCCGCTGTCATCCTCCCAGCTCCTCATGTTGCCACAAGCAGCAGATGGGAGCCTTTCTGCCCTGGTGTTTGGGTTGACGTAGCCTGCATCATGCCCTGTTGTGGCAGTCCCTTTTCCAAGCTGGAGAATTCACATTGAGTCTGTCCTCTAAAGGAACCGCCCTCTGTTTTTTCTGACTTCGCTTCTCTTCTGTAGACCTTGAAGCTCTTTCTTGATGGACTTACCAGATCTTTACTCTGTATCCAAAATACAGGTGTGTTGTGAATTCACAGAGGGACATAACTCGAGGGGAACCTGCCTTCGCAGGGGGTCAGACCAGATGACCTCCAGAGGTTCCTTCCCACCGCAGCCGTTCTGTGAGAACAGGCTTCGGGGTTGTCTCTGCTTTTTGCCCAGTGTTGCTCCTTGGGGGCAGCAAGGGGCTGGTTCTCCTGCTTTACCATCAGCTCAGGTTGTCAGCTGATGGCACGCTGTAGCTCTAGGTTTCCTCCTCTTCCTGGGCTGGTTATTAGGTAACGAGAGCCTGCTGGTGTGTATTGATGGCATTCTTTCACCCCATGGTGGTTGCCTGGTGTTTTTCACGTATGTATGGCATTTATTGCCCAGCATGTTAGTGTTACAGGAGCTGCTCTTTACGCATAACATTTGAGTTTATTATTGTGAAGCAGGGTCTTGCCAAACATCACAGCCTTGGCGTGTGCCATGTCTTCTTCCAGGCCATGCAGGAATATGTTGAACAGTACAGATCTGCACAACTGGGAATTTTCTGGTAATACTCCTCCCTTATAAAGCTAACTCCTATTTCCTGCTCTTGTAGTCTCTTGTCTCAATCATCTGCCAGAATATCCTCAGCTCCCTGTTATCTGAAGACAGTTTAGTTTCTTTAAGAGCCTTTGTGAGGTGGCTTTGTTGAAAGCTGAGAGTACAAATCTGTTACATTTTCTGGATCTCCTGCATCGGTGTGCTCATCACGTTTTCAGAAGAATTCAGATTTGCAAGATGTGCCTTCCCCCCACAAAAGCCATGTTGGTTGGGCAGTGTGGTGGGTTTATCCGTGTGTGTTTTGCTCTTTGTTCTTTCTCCTAGTAGAGAAGTCAGGTTTGCAATCCGGTGGCTCCTTGAATTTGCAGAAGGTGGTTTTCAGTGTTGGTTTTTAATATTTTCTGCCTTGTTTACTTCAGCACTAGGTTGGTCTAAGCAGTCGGTTTTACACTGCGGTTAGAAGTTAGGCTCTTTTGTGTTTGAGTTTCTTGAGAGCTCTTAGAAACGTCATTTGGCTCTTCTTTATTCTTCATTTTATTGATTTATTTTAAAGCCTTTACATTGATGCTTCAGTTGGAGCCAATTTTTCTGACTAATCCCTTGTAAAATATCATCTGTCCCACGGCAAGGCAATGAAAAGAATCTGTTTAGCATTTCTGCTGTTACCCTTTTTTTTCCTTGAATTCTGCTGTTGCATCTTGGTTGTTTGCAGACCCCACCAACTCTCCGTCGTTGTCCTGATTTCTAATGGGCTTGAAAAAGCTTTTACAATTAACTTTGAAGCCATTAACAATTGCTCTTGGAAAGTACTTTTTTGGTCTTACACATAACTTGCATTGCGTACTTGCCCAGGATCCCCCCTCTTGCATGACCCTTGCACAACACCTTATGGTTTTCTTCCAAAAGCTGAAGGGAAGCCGAAGAGCCCTTGATGGATGTGGTGACAGCCTTTTACTGAGGTAGGAGCGGTATCTGTTCTGCATCCTACATTCTGTGGAGAGGAAAACCACCTGAGGATCAGTTTTACGCAGAGGTGACAGAGCAAGGCGGACCCTGCTGTAGTGACCCTGCACTTATTTCTGAGTTTGTTGAGCCGGGTTTGGCGCACCCTTGCAGGTTACCTTGTGAATGCCTCTGCTGGGAAGATGGATAGAGCTGCTGGGGAAGCACCGTCCATGGTTTTCATCAGATTACTCTTCGGTGCATGGTGACAAACCTGATGCCAACTGGGCTGGGCTGCAATCCTTCTTCCCACGACTCTTCCCCAGCAGCCGCTCACACGCGGGGCGCGGGGTCTGCACGGACGTGCTGTGAGTGTCTGCATCTGTCTTCGTAATGCATGCCCCAGCCTAGTCCAAACACACTTTCTTGCTTTTTATATACATTTTCTTCCATTCGGGGTGCTGTTCTGGACAACAGCAGTGCTTGTCTGAGCTCAGGTAAATACCCCGATGGTTTAAACCGGGCAGCTGTAGTGCAGACTGAAGCTGTCAGCTAAGCCTGGCCCTGCCCAGCCTTTGGGGCATCAGCGGCCGTATTTAAATAAAAGTGATGGACCAGCAACTGTGCGATATTAATAGAAACAGTTGATTATATTCCATAGCCATTTCCTATGTAAAGCAGCACTGTACATTACCTTTCTCTATAGAGGTACCCTGGGTTGTTTTTTCCTATGAGGTCTGGTTCTTACTTCTGCAGTGCCTGCTCCCGGGGTAACGTTAGTGTTCCCCCCTCGCTCCCGAAGTCTTTGCGCTCTTGCAGCAGGCACTCCTTGCTGTGTTTCTTCTTAAGGCACTGTTTCTTTGTTCTTCCTTCAAATAAAGGGTTTTCTCTAGTCATCTCCAGATTTCCATCATGTCCCTTACATTACCAAACTGACAGCTACAGCAAGTAATAGTCCACGTGGTTAGTGATGTAAGAAAGAAAGACAAGACATTAAAAAACCCAGCTGTGTGTAAGTAATCCCAGCTATTCCTGTGACATGAACACTTTCCGAAGATCTCTGTCTACTTATGTTTATCTTGGTCTTCCACGCAGAAGGAGCCGTGGTTCCCTTCCTTTGCCCCCTTTGTCCACTGCCCCAAGAACCCAAAGCACCCAGGGTGCACTCCCCGCTCTTCTGGCCGTTCCTCGGGCTCTCGCAGCCTGCAGCTCAGAGCTGTCCCACCTGGGCTTGCATCTGGGGCTCGTGTTCAGTAGCCACCAGTGGAGGATGTTCTTCTGCATGAATTTGTCCAGTTCCTTTAAAAATCTGTTTATATGGTTGGCCTTTGCATACCTTAAAGCAACAAGCTTCCCCATCTGACTGGACGCTACTTCAAAAGACCAGCTTTTTTTTGTTTGTTTCAGTCTTTAAATGGGGAGAGCAACAAATAACAATATGAGCTCACCTTCCCCGTGTTACAAACCTCTACCATATTGCTTTCGAAGCATCCCCTTCTCAGTGAAGCTCCTTCTTCTCTGCCTAAGGGAACTTTGCACACTGCTGCCCATCCCTGCAGCTCTCTCCCTGTATGTTTTCCAAGCCTACTGCAGTAATTTGTCTTCAAAGTCTTTCAGGAGAAGTTTAATATTGGGTCTATCTGAAGAATTCCTTTGTTCTTAGCAGTAACTGATGTAAGCCATGGCGCGGCTCGGCGCTGTCAGGTTTCGGAGAGCACGTGGAGCAAGACCGTGGTCCCTGCGTTCGCTCCTGCCGCAGGACCGGAGCAGCTCATCTCATCAGGAGAAACCAGCCTTCAGACAAACAAATGCAGGGCTTGATTTTAGAATAATGCAGTTAGAGTCACTTAGAAAAAGGAGAAAACAATGCATGATTTACATTTAGATTCACAGTTCACTTTAGAGTGAAGTAACTGAATTTCTGGACACCTGCCTGGTATTATTCAAGTCGCAAACTGTTAGATTGTGATTTACAACATTAAATTACCCTGATCAGTTGTATCTCTAGCTGACACCGCCTGTTCTATCTGTCTTCATGTTTTTTCTGTGTCTTTATACATCTTGATGCCTAATTTCAAACTGAGCTGAGATCACAAATAAGCTGCCATTGGCAGATGAGCACATTTTCAAATATGCAGTAAGAAAAGTAAAAGTTTAACTAAAAGAAAAAGGGGAGAAAAAGAAGTCGGCAAAGACGTGCTCGCAGACCACACGGCACTTATTTGTCCAGCAGCATCTGGCATGCACGTAGACCCCGAGGCCTTTCCAAAGGAGGATGCTGAACCATCTGAGTTACGCAGTCCAGTTCAGTGTAAAGATGCCGCATTTCTTAAATCGGATAGCAGGCACATTGTGTGTGAGAAATAAAAGGAAAATGACGTTCTGTGCCATTTCTTAAAAGTTTCTGAACTAGACCTTGCAGAAGCTGCTATGAAAATGTAGGGTTTGGGGGGGGGGGGGGGGGCGGTGGTCAGTACCCCATACCTCTGACAGCAGAGACAGGGTACCTGCTGAGTGAGGTCGGCTGGGCTGGAAGGGGCAAGGGGTGGAGGCTAGGGATGAGGCAGTAGATGAGAGAAATGCATTCGGGGGGAAGATCAGAGGAGGTGGAGCAGCAAGGTTGCTCTGGAGGGGGACGGCAGGGCATCCCCTGGACCACAGCTTTCCCAGCTGCTGCTGTGGAGCTGCGACGTCTGCGGGCAGATCAGCTCATCTGCTTTGAGTGCTGGGCCAGCTGCTTTCGGTTATTAACGTCTGTAGTTCCACCAACAGCCACAATCGGAGAGCTGTAAAACGGATCCAACCCTGCTCCTTCCTATGCCCTGTGTATTTAACTGAGTAACGCTGGGGCGAAACTTGTAGGAGGCTTTTTAATATTACTTTTGAATGACCAAAAAAAAGTGCCTGCGCTTGCACTTTGTGGTACAACTGTGAGCAGTTTGGTCCTGGAGTCCTTTTCCTGGGGGATGCCCCTGGCTCGAAGCAGGGCTGGGTTTGCTCCTGAAGTCCTCTGGGCACAGGATCCACGGCCTCGTGGTGCCGAGGGGCTTGAGGGAGAGACAAGGAGACTGAAGCCCTTCACACCCTGCTGCGTACGGGATCCTCTCCTGCATCAGCCCTCGTGTCCCAGACATCAATCCAGGCTTTCAGGGTTGGTTACCAATGGCTTATTTCTCATTTTCTGGCCACCTGGCTTAGGCTCCTGGGAGGTGAAAGCAGAAGCGTTGGTCGTGGGCAGCAGCCAGGCAGAGCTGCACTTTCCATTTCTAAATGGCCCATATAGATGATGAAACTGGTGGGGTGCTCCATCCGTAGTTTTCTTCCATTTCTCCTGTAGTGGAGAAGTTTCCAACCTGTCACTTGAGCATGAGAAACTGGTGGCCTGCTACACCATGATTTTTCTTGCCCTAAATTCCTTATGTAAAAGGTGCAATCCCATCACCTAAGAGATGGTGAAAAATCAGTTCATGAAACACTTACGGGGTGTTCAAGTGAAGTCTGCAGGAACACTTGGGAAAAGTCCCTATGGAACTTAATAATGTCTGTAAAACACACCTTGAGAAGTATACAGAGGACCATCTGTATTCACAGAGTGAATGAGGAGACAACAAAATAGTGGGTAGCTACTTATTGACAGCGCTTTGGCCTTGCCTTGCCAGGGGGGCTAGGGCTGCCCGGAGCGGGGAGCAGGGGAGGTGAGCCCTTCCCAACCCCAGCTGTGCCTTGCTGGGCGCTCACATGTTTTCCGTACCTTTGAGCATCTTCTACTGGTAGAAGCCTGTAAAACCCACTTTTTTTTAGTGTGTTTTAGATAGCCAAGTACTATCAAATATACCATGTATTTTTTAAAAAAAACCAGCATGTCAAGTATATATTTGACTTCCAAAAATGGAGCGAGAATGTGTTTGATATCTACCTTAGCAAACAAACTAATGGTAATTAAAGAGTGATTTTAATGTAATTAGCATTAAAATGCAGTTAAATGAAGAGTGAGTGGACCAGGAATAGAAATCGATGGTGTCTTACTGTCTGTTTTTACATCGAGTCTTTTGTTTTTCAGCAAACAGAGGAAGTGGGGCAGCAGGCAGCTCGCAGACTGGTGATGCGCTGGGGAAAGCACTTGCCTCTGTAAGGAAATATTTACTTTGGAATACACGTTTACCGTTTTGAAAGTGTGAACTTTAATCAGAATTGGACGCCTGGAGTTTACGAAGATGAACAGCAAACGGGAGAGATCTAGTCTCAGAGGTCACCCGTGTGGACGAGATATTGAACAATCAGTGCCAAATGGTGTTTCAAAAGATGGAGACTTAATTGTAGGGTAGAAGAGAAATGATGAGAGGGGAAGCCTGGTCACACTGCCTGGGTGCCAAGGCGCTGTGTCTGTCAGTCTGGCACACACTGCAGCTCCGAGGGTGAGGGAGGTCTGAGCAGAACCCAGCGGCAGGATGACCTCTGCATTACCGAGCCATCTGCCGACAGGATTCCATTTGAATTTGCCTCTCCATTTTCTATTTTTCATGGCACTTTCCACCTATTCAGTTCCCGTGGTTGCTGTTAAAGCCAGAAGTTACCACCTCTTACCCAGCTGGCTGGGGTACGGCACCTTTCCAGCATCAAAGCGGGAGGCAACAGTGCCATGCCCCAGCTATTGCTGTGGTACCAGTTGGCACAGGCTGGCTTTTAATAAGGACCACTATAGTTATTTTCTGGGCAGAGTGGGTTCCATTGAGTTCTCATGAGAGTTAATTTTTTTTTGCATATTCTTCGATGCTTCATTGAAAAAGACGAAAAGTCAGACTCTAGTTTGCCTGAAAGAACCGATACAGTACAGAATCCACTTTCAAGTGGTGCCCTGACAAATGGCACGGGTGCTGAGCGGGGACACCGCGGGCAGTGGCACTCTCGCCCAGGCACGGGGCACGCGGGGGCTTTCTCGCCAGAGCAGCGGACGAGTAGTTGGAGTTGGCTGCTGCGGATTACTTGCTGTGCCAGGGTTTAACGTGTTCCGCTCCCTTTGCTTTCTTTTGGCCGTTAAGGGATTTCAGCATAACGAAAAAGCAATTTTCAGGCGTGCATTAAGGCCTTGTTGAATGACTGTCATTCGTAAAGTAGTCTATGCAATGAAAATGTGTATATCTATCGTAGCAGATCCATGTGCCAATCAGCAACCATCGCTTAATTGGCTAGTGTCTGTTCCCATCAAAAGGGGTCTGTTGTCTAGCTTCCTGCATCTAATACAGTTTTGTCTTTATAAAAATTTAATATTTGAATAAGAGGCTTTTTAACCTGTCCTGCTTTCATTTAAATGAACTGAATGCATAAGAATTCCATATTTCTTTCTGCATCAGTTTGTGATGGCTTTAGATTAATTCTGTATCATCTTTTAAAGATCTATTCTCCAGATCACACCAACAACAGCTTTTCATCAAATCCTTCAACTCCTGTTGGTTCTCCCCCTTCTCTCTCAGGTATTGTTGTTACAATTCTATTTTACTGAACGTTTCAACCTATTTTTTGGTAGGAGATGCCTAAATGAGCTCCTACGGTACTGGGTGTGAGATGCGCATCCAGCCGGCAGCACCAGGCAGTTCCCGTATTGCTGGGCAAGCACGCGCAGGTGGCTGGTGGCCCCCCGGAGAGGAGCAGAGAGGTGGCCCACACGCTGTATTGCCAGCGCAGAAAGAAGGTCCTTGCAGCTCTCAGGTGGATGCATTTACAGAAAAGCAGTGGGTTTATGCATCCTTACACACTCGGGGTCTTGCGGCAGATGGTTTCTGCCCTGCGCAGAGTGCGTCCCCATACCGTGGCCGTGCCCCCGTGCAGGGACACCCAAGCCCTCATGGCAGGGTGGCCACACCAGGGACATCTCCTTGTATGTTCCCCCCATCCCCTCCCGGGGCTGAAGCAAACACCTGTTTGATCTATAAATTGTGCCTGGGGACAAACTGAGCCCCTGCAGATCCGGCTGATTCATTTTACACTTTGTTGACAATAATTGCATATTTTAACTAAACCCACTTTACTACTAAAAGCTTAAACTGAAAAGAACCAGAGGCCCAGGGTAGTTCTCATGAGCATCAGGTGCTTTAAACGTTTACCTGAATATATGCAGATTTCTTAAGCCCTGCAAGGTTTCAGCTAGGGGGTTGGGCTTCTCCTGTGCAGTGCCTTGGGGGGGGCCTCCAGGCTTCCCACCCCCTCTTTGAGACAAGGTCACAAGTAAGCAAAGACCCCACGCTCCTCTTTCTGCACGAGCCCTGGATCCTGTTAACCTTGCCGGGAATCCTGAAGGGCAGCCAAGGCGGCCGTGTTTCTTCTCCGTGGGGCACAAGGAGCGGGACAGAGATGGAAGATGCTCCTGAGCTCCTGGTTCCTTATGGCAGTGCCCCAGGCTCGAGACCTTGTAGCAGCTCTGCAGCCATGAGAGCCTTGGGAAGGAGGGCTGGGGAGAAGCTGGTGTGAGACCTACCAGGGCAGGATGAGGGCCAGGGGGGCACCACGCCCCCCTCCATCCCACTTGGCTGCGATGAAGGAGCACCTCCTGGCGGGGTGGCATCCAGCCGACAACCGTCCCCATGCAGCCGCCCCTAGCAGGCAATGGAGGGACCACCTTGTCCTGCCATAGCTTGGGGAGGGGTCTCACACCTCAGAAAATAACTTTTTGCCCTTACTTAGCCTGGAGTCGCCCCTGAGATGTAGCACCCCCAGCACCACGCGTTCCTCCTTCCCGATGGAAGGGGCCGAGGCAAAGAGGAAGATCCCATGCTAGGTGGGGCTGTGTTGTTTTCTGCAGGCTCTACTGGGTAAATAGGGAGAACCAAGTGTCAAAATAAATAAAAATAAGGGGTATAAGTGCATTTCAATAAGAGCTGAAAGTGTTTAGCATGCAAAACGCTTTCCCTCAAGGACATCAAGGGCTAGTTAAAAATTATTTCCAAAGTAAAGATTGCTGTTCATTGCTCCATTCGTGCTGCAGCAAAACTTCAGCTAAAAGCTCCATGGGGACCAGAAAAGGGAAGATTTAAGTTTTAATTAGAACTGACATAATTTTGACACTCAAGAAAAAAAAATCTTAACTGTGAGAACCTAAAAAAAAATTTGCCATGAGTTCCACCCTGGCCTGTCTCCATCCAAGCAAATGCCACTCAACGTAGACGTTAAGATTAAAATTCTAATATTTCCATCTCAAATTTTTAACCCTGTTTTATGAGATCATTCAGAAGATCACCCCTTCCAAAGAGCATTATAAATTGTCCAAGCATTTTACTATATATATATATGAAAGCTGTTGGGAAAACACTTGAAAAAACCTTTTTTTCCCCTATGTTTGCTTTGCCTCTTTCACGAGGGCAAATTTTTCCTTAGAAAACGCTGCTGGAGCCCAGGAGCACTTTTCTTCCCGCAGCAGCAGGAACAGATTTAGAGCAGCGGATACAAAGCAGGCAGCGTTCAGTCAGCCCTTTGGCGGTCTTACTGGGCCAAACCAAATAATCTGCCTGAAGAGAGCGCCAACCTTATCAGCGTCTACGTGAATGTTGTGTGCAGTGCTTTTACTGACTGCTTTTTTTTTAAGATTTTGTAAATTTGAGGGTGGGATGACATCATCGGTGGCACTGAGTGCGTCTCAAAGCCAGGCTCGGAGGACGGGCTGGGCTGGCCTTGGCTGGCGTAGGGGTCCAGCCGCCCTGCAGCCCCCTGCGGCTGTGGCGCTTCTCCTTCCAGCACTGAGACATTTCCTTCTCCCGGAGCCTCTCGCAGCTCCAGCTGCCGAATGAATGCAGCCCTGTATGCGGAGGAGCAGCCTGGGGGAACGTTGTGGCCTGCATCTATGTGCTTTGCTGCAAAATACCTTTTTTTTTTTTTTTCATCCGTGTGTATTTTGGAAGTTCTCCATATGTCTGCTCTATAGTCTATCTGGAATACGGCATTTACATGTCTACAAAACTGTCCAAAAAGTTTGAAAGACATTTTTGTTTGCATAGTTCTAATGGTAATTCCAATTTTACTATTAGCAGGCACAGCTGTTTGGTCTAGAAATGGAGGTCAAGCGTCATCATCTCCCAATTATGAAGGTCCCTTACACTCTTTGGTATGTTTTGATTAGTGACCTCCTCTGCCTCAGTATTTTACTTGCTGTTCTTTCCATTTCTCATCCATTCTTCTCACACAGGTTTTCATTTTGTTAGTGACCACTACGCCCTCGGACTTGATTTTACCACCTCTAAACTCGTATCCTGGGTGCCCCGTACTCGAGATACGTGATGTGGTTTGAGATGCTGCTGGCCAGGGTCTCCTGTTTCACAGGGGACGTGGTGTTGAAATCTACTGAAAAGGGGAATGAGGACCACAGAAAGAGGGGAGGGGGAGCAGGCAGATGGAGAAGATGGGAGTAGGAAGCCGTGGCGGCTGTTGCGCAGGACAGAGCATCCGTCAGTCCCGTGGAGCGAGGGAGGGAGCGTGGCCGATGCGGCAGGGATGGCTGGAGTCCTCTCCCTGGGAAAAGCCAGCTGGCTCAACTTGGCAAGCCAAGTTCATCCTAAATCGCGTGGCAGAGAGGGCTACAGGGATGTCAGTAGGATTTGTTCCTTTTCCTAATGGAAGGATGAAGTCCGAGTTGGAGCTGGCCAAAAGCACGTTAGGACAGAGAAGAACTGTAGAGCCCCATGTCCTCTGTCTCACTCTTCTCGGTTGGCTGCTGGTCTCCGGAGGGAATGTAGGGGCTTTCACCAATCGGTGTGAAGTGCCTGATGTATTGTTGGGTGTCAAATAAAACAGCGCTAGAGCCTAAACGTTTCCTTAAAATAAAAGCGATGGGATAATTCCCAAGAGCACAGCATTGAACCCCCCTAGTATGGGGCAATGCAGCAGACCCGTTGACTCCGTTAGAAGTTTGCCAGAGTCAGGAATTAGTAGGGACTACTTTTTTTGCCCTTATACAGAATTCCTTCTCATGATGGACCACGATATTTTCTAGGCTGTCTGTCTTCTGCAGGTTTTTGAGTTCTTTTGGTTTTTGGAGAGCAGTGGGTTGGTTAAGAGATTTGATGAAGAGATCCATAAGCTATGGCTAATTATTTTTACAGCTGGGGTTCCCCAGTGCTTGGGGACTGTCCTGTTGAGCTTCCCCCTTTTGTATTTTATTAATGAGCAAAGACTCCAGGTGCCCTGGTCTGCATGTGGCTTGTGCTGGGGACAGCCAAGGACAGTGGTGGAGCTTGGGGGAAGCAGAACAGGGGTGTGGGGGGCGGTTTCTGCGGACAGCGGGTTGTTCCCAGAGCATGGCATGGAGCATCCTGACGCAGGCACGGGTCCCTCTTTCATGGAGCAGCCAGTGCAACAGGCAAGCTGAAGCCTCGAGTTTGCATTCCCTGCAGCCCATTGCTTCTCATCCTCGCCCTGCCAGCAGCACACCTCGGGGGCAGGTTTTTGGCTTAGGAGCCAGGTATCGGGAGCCAGGAGCTGGGGGGAGCAGTGGTGAGGGTTCTTGATGGCTCTCCCCAGGGCTGTGGGTGGGCTGGCTCTTGGGATGGTTGGAGAAGTGGGGGGCACATGGATGTAGGAACCCCAATGGTATTGCAGCCTGGGGGGGGGGGGGGGGGGGGCGGGGAGCAGTTTGGAGCAGCCCTGCACCCCTGGCCCCTTGGGACTGCCCCAGCTGCTAGTCCTTGCTGAATTGCTCATCAGCCATAAGGTGCACAGGTAGGGAGGAGTGTTTATTGCTGCTTTTGCCAGTGAGAAAAGTGATTGCAGGATGCATACCTGTAGGGAAGAAATTTAGCAGCAAGGGACTGTAGGACCTGGTAGTTTCTCTTTCTGTCTTTGTGTGTGATCCTGGGATTAGATGGGGGGAGGAAAATCCTGGTCAGAGATTGATTACAATTACAGGTATATTTGTTTTCTTTACTTCTACTCTTTTTTTTATTTTTTTATTATTATTTTTTTTTCAAGTATCACTAAAACTTTTCAAAGACATAGAGGGCAACATATGTACTGTAATGATTATGTTCATGAGGAATCATTGAACCTGTTTTGCCCATGAAAATCAAAGCTGTACTCGTGTTAACCATGCTCTCTCCTTCCCCACAACGCTACTCTAAACATTGCCCTAGGGAAACAAAACCACTCCTTTCAGGGGAAAAAAAAAAAAAAGGCAAAAAAAAAGCCAAAACCAACCAACCAAAAAAAAAACACCCCAAAAAAACGCCAGGGGGTTGAGAAGGAAGGACTGGCTGTGTCAGTGACCGTGCCCCAGCGCGTCCCATGCACACCAGCAGCAGCGCCTCGTCCCCGGCGCTGGGCAGCCCTGCGCGCCTGCTGATGCTCTTCCCGCTTTGTTTCTCGCACACAAACAGCAAAGCCGGATCGAGGACCGCCTGGAAAGACTGGACGATGCCATCCACGTGCTGCGCAACCACGCGGTAGGGCCTGCCACCGCCATGCCGGGGGGCCACGCCGACATGCACGGCTTGATAGGGCCGTCGCACAACGGAGCCATGGCCGGTCTGGGCTCCGGCTATGGCACTGGGCTGCTCTCCACCAACCGGCACTCGCTCATGGTAAGCCACGGGACTCGCTGGCAGCTCTGGAACTCCCTGATGGCCAGGGCTTGGGGAGGGCGAAGGGTGGGTGGTTGGGTGTGGGGGTCTGCGAGGGTCGTCAGCTTCTCAGAGGTGTGGTGCACCAGCGCGTGTCGGTGGAGGGCACAGTGCTGCCTTGCCTTGGTGCAGTGCGTGCATGCATGCTGATGACAGTGAGTGCCCCCGGGGGTGTTTGTCCCCACAGTGCCCTCAGCCCGGCTGGCACAGCTGCTGTCCCTGGCACCCAGCTGCTGGGCTCAGTGCCCACCTCGTCAGCCATCCTCACTAACGTGGCTGACATTGGCTGAGGGCATGGGTGCGTCGAGAAGTCACTGACATGCACCTTGGGGCCAGGGGCCTGGGGGGCAGCAGCCCCATGGCAGTGGGGCAGGAGCATGCAGTGGGAGCAGCCCCACAGCTGCAGCACGGGCGTACACCAGCAGGATGAGGTTGGGCTCCCTGTGCTTCCAAGGTGGTTCATGTGGCTGCACCGCCCAGTTTACCCTTCTCACAGCTGTTGGACAGCGGTGCAGGACTGGGTGGGTGTGCACGTGCACATGCACGGCTGGGGCATGAGGGAGTCGAAATCCTTGGGGTCATTTATGCTTTTGCTTCCAGGGCAGGTGAACATAAATTCACTGCCCCTCCCCAGGTCCCCGTTTCCAAAA